>NC_092163.1:8763205-8873205 GCF_045791955.1 Oncorhynchus clarkii lewisi
GTCTCACATTATATACAAATATATTAAAACAGCTCTCATGTAGACCCCTCAGGTGAGTGAGGTTTCTAATGTATTTACTTCTTTGTCCAGAGTCCTCCTCTTCTTCCTTGACAGATATCTCTTCTTCCCCTTCTTTAACTTCTCTCTCCTCCATCTCCTCTGACTGCTCTCTCCTCCACCTCCCCTGTGACTGCTCTCTCCTCCATCTCCTCTGTGACTGCTCTCTCCTCCATCTCCTCTGTGACTGCTCTCTCCTCCACCTCCCCTGACTGCTCTCTCCTCCACCTCCCCTGTGACTGCTCTCTCCTCCACCTCCCCTGTGACTGCTCTCTCCTCCACCTCCCCTTCTTTCACTCCTCTGTGACTGCTCTCTCCTCCATCTCCCCTGTGACTGCTCTCTCCTCCATCTCCCCTGTGACTGCTCTCTCCTCCATCTCCCCTGTGACTGCTCTCTCCTCCATCTCCTCTTTAACTTCTTTCTCCTCCATCTCCCTGTGACTGCTCTCTCCTCCATCTCCCCGGTGACTGCTCTCTCCTCCATCTCCCCTGTGACTCCCCTCTCCTCCATCTCCCCTGTGACTGCTTTCACCTCCATCTCCTCTTTCACTCCTCTCTCCTCCATCTCCCCTGTGACTGCTCTCTCCTCCATCTCCCCGGTGACTGCTCTCTCCTCCATCTCCCCTGTGACTCCTCTCTCCTCCATCTCCCCTGTGACTGCTTTCGCCTCCATCTCCTCTTTCACTCCTCTCTCCTCCATCTCCCCTGTTACTGCTCTCTCATCCAACTCCCCTGTGACTGCTCTCTCCTCCATCTCCCCTGTGACTGCTCTCGCATCCAACTCCTCTGTGACTGCTCTCTCCTCCATCTCCTCTGTGACTGCTCTCTCATCCAACTCCTATGTGACTGCTCTCTCATCCAACTCCTATGTGACTGCTCTCTCATCCAACTCCTATGTGACTGCTCTCTCATCCAACTCCTCTGTGACTGCTCTCTCATCCAACTCCTCTGTGACTGCTCTCTCATCCAACTCCTATGTCAAATCAAATCAAATCAAATCAAATTTTATTTGTCACATACACATGGTTAGCAGATGTTAATGCGAGTGTAGCGAAATGCTTGTGCTTCTAGTTCCGACAATGCAGTAATAACCAACAAGTAATCTAACTAACAATTCCAAAACTACTGTCTTATACACAGTGTAAGGGGATATGAATGAGTGATGGTACAGAGCAGCATAGGCAGGATACAGTAGATGGTATCGAGTACAGTATATACATGAGGTGAGTATGTAAACAAAGTGGCATAGTTAAAGTGGCTAGTGATACATGTATTACATAAGGATGCAGTCGATGATATAGAGTACAGTATATACGTATGCATATGAGATGAATAATGTAGGGTAAGTAACATTATATAAGGTAGCATTGTTCAAAGTGGCTAGTGATATATTTACATCATTTCCCATCAATTCCCATTATTAAAGTGGCTGGAGTTGAGTCAGTGTCAGTGTCAGTGTGTTGGCAGCAGCCACTCAATGTTAGTGGTGGCTGTTTAACAGTCTGATGGCCTTGAGATAGAAGCTGTTTTTCAGTCTCTCGGTCCCAGCTTTGATGCACCTGTACTGACCTCGCCTTCTGGATGATAGCGGGGTGAACAGGCAGTGGCTCGGGTGGTTGATGTCCTTGATGATCTTTATGGCCTTCCTGTAACATCGGGTGGTGTAGGTGTCCTGGAGGGCAGGTAGTTTGCCCCCGGTGATGCGTTGTGCAGACCCCACTACCCTCTGGAGAGCCTTACGGTTGTGGGCGGAGCAGTTGCCGTACCAGGCGGTGATACAGCCCGCCAGGATGCTCTCGATTGTGCATCTGTAGAAGTTTGTGAGTGCTTTTGGTGACAAGCCGAATTTCTTCAGCCTCCAGAGGTTGAAGAGGCGCTGCTGCGCCTTCTTCACGATGCTGTCTGTGTGAGTGGACCAATTCAGTTTGTCTGTGATGTGTATGCCGAGGAACTTAAAACTTGCTACCCTCTCCACTACTGTTCCATCGATGTGGATAGGGGGGTGTTCCCTCTGCTGTTTCCTGAAGTCCACAATCATCTCCTTAGTTTTGTTGACGTTGAGTGTGAGGTTATTTTCCTGACACCACACTCCGAGGGCCCTCACCTCCTCCCTCCCTGTAGGCCGTCTCGTCGTTGTTGGTAATCAAGCCTACCACTGTTGTGTCGTCCGCAAACTTGATGATTGAGTTGGAGGCGTGCGTGGCCACGCAGTCGTGGGTGAACAGGAAGTACAGGAGAGGGCTCAGAACGCACCCTTGTGGGGCCCCAGTGTTGAGGATCAGCGGGGTGGAGATGTTGTTGCCTACCCTCACCACCTGGGGGCGGCCCGTCAGGAAGTCCAGTACCCAGTTGCACAGGGCGGGGTCGAGACCCAGGGTCTCGAGCTTGATGACGAGCTTGGAGGGTACTATGGTGTTGAATGCCGAGCTGTAGTCGATGAACAGCATTCTCACATAGGTATTCCTCTTGTCCAGATGGGTTAGGGCAGTGTGCAGTGTGGTTGAGATTGCATCGTCTGTGGACCTATTTGGGCGGTAAGCAAATTGGAGTGGGTCTAGGGTGTCGGGTATGTGACTGCTCTCTCATCCAACTCCTATGTGACTGCTCTCTCATCCAACTCCTCTGTGACTGCTCTCTCATCCAACTCCTCTGTGACTGCTCTCTCATCCAACTCCAATGTGACTGCTCTCTCATCCAACTCCTCTGTGACTGCTCTCTCATCCAACTCCTCTGTGACTGCTCTCTCATCCAACTCCTCTGTGACTGCTCTCTCATCCAATTCCTCTGTGACTGCTCTCTCATCCAACTCCTCTGTGACTGCTCTCTCATCCAACTCCTCTGTGACTGCTCTCTCATCCAACTCCTCTGTGACTGCTCTCTCATCCAACTCCTATGTGACTGCTCTCTCATCCAACTCCTCTGTGACTGCTCTCTCATCCAACTCCTCTGTGACTACTCTCTCATCCAACTCCTCTGTGACTGCTCTCTCCTCTCCTCCTTTTTCTTTTTACAGTCCCACAGAAAACATGACAAAGTAGACCTACCGAGTGGTGCATCAGTCTAAGGCAATATTTAACCAAATCATTACAGCCATGTCAAATTAGGCTTTCAATAGCAGCTTATAAACCGGTAAAAATCTAATGTGTATTTATTTACAGTATCTACAGTTTGATCTAATGAAGCTGCTGGAGGGGCTTTTATTTGTCTCACTTGTCAGTTGGCTAAAACGGTCCAGTAGGATTCTTATGACTTACATAACAACATACCAGTATTTCAATCATCTTATCCACTCATATTGCTGACAGCGATATAACTGCCTCAAACATTTATTACTCTCTGAATTTAACCGCTTAGCAGCTGAGCTGGCTTCAATAAAACTGTTATAAAATGAATAGGGAGTAGTTGCAATAAAGTAACAGGTTCCTTTACATTACGTTTCAATGAATCCCACCGCGGACCCACTCATTAGGCAGGATTAGGCGTCCAGCCTATGTGGGCAGATTGATGAGGGCGGCATTTTCGAAACTGACCAAGACATACCTCCAACAACACATAAAACATAATTCTGCCCAAAAACCATGACAATTGATTTCAACCAGTGCCATATGGACATTTTAGGTGAGCTCTGATGTCGCCCTTTGATAATCAGTGCCATATGGACATTTTAGGTGAGCTCTGATGTCGCCCTTTGATAATCAGTGCCATATGGACATTTTAGGTGAGCTCTGATGTCGCCCTTTGATAATCAGTGCCATATGGAAATTTTAGGTGAGCTCTGATGTCGCCCTTTGATAATCAGTGCCATATGGACATTTTAGGTGAGCTCTGATGTCGCCCTTTGATAATCAGTGCCAACTTTGTCAAAGGCAGGGGAACAAAATATTTTGCTTGTCCATTCCCCATTCCCATCTGGAGCAGGGTGACCATCTGGAAGGATCCCATCAAAGCCTTTTCATTTCTTGGACTGTGCTCTCATCTTCACTGCAGCCAGGGTTTATTGTTTGGTATATCTGCCAACACAGTCTAATTCTGGCACCAATGCCACTGTTATTCAACAAGATATTTACTTGACGTGTTTGTGTGTGGAGAGAAAATTAGCACCATGCAGACTAAACATGTATGATATTGATTTTAATGTGCAAAGATCTTGCATGATCTATGACCTGCGTTTTTATATTTGAGGGACATGTTCAGCTCCAAACTTTCTCTGGGCAGAAGTTACCCTCCCAGATAAAACTGACCTTAGATCAGTGTCAGAGGAATATGTACAGCTGTCATACCCAACTAGACAACTGTGCATTTGGCCACAAAGATCTCAACTGACTGTACAGCCATGGTCTCTTCACAATGCAGTGAGCACTGTATCGAGATCTGGGCTGGGTCAATCAGGTCAATTAAGGAAGCAAACTAAAAGTATTTGTCATTTCAAAGTTGTCACAACTTCTACCGAAGTCGTTGCCTCTCCTTGTTCGGGCGGTGCTCGGCGTTCGACGTCACCGGTCTTCTAGCCATCATTGATCTATTTTTCATTTTCCATTGGTTTTGTCTTGTCTTCCCACACACCTGTTTTCAATCCCATTCATTAACTGTTGTGTATTTAACCCTCTGTTTCCCCTCATGTCTTTGTCAGAGATTGTTTTATTGTCAGTGTTGTTTATTTGTTGTGTTGGTGCGCGACGGGTCCTCGTACCCATGTTTTTCCATGTCTGTACTATTTAGTGTTATGGAGCATGTTCTGTGGACAGTTATTAAAAGACTCCATTTACACACTATTTCGACTCTCCTGCGCCTGACTTCCTTGCCACCTATACACACGGCGCTGACAGAATCTCTGACCAAAAAATATGAAGTCAGCAGAAGAGGACACTACGCCCATGGAGGTGGAGGAATGTGTCCGGAAACAAGCGGAGGCGATTGACTGTTTGAGCTCTGTAATGGACCGCATTGTCCAGAATATGGATCGCTGGGAGAGACAGGGAGTTTCTCCAGCGCCACCACCACCACAACCGGAATCTCCCTTGAACGCTTTTTCCCATCCGGAACCAAAGATCCATTTATCCCTACCCACGGGATACAACGGAGATAATGCCGGCTGCCAGGGTTTCCTCCTTAAGCTGAACTTGTATCTGGCCACGTTCTCCCCAGTACCATCTGACCGTGAGAAGAGTTACGCCCTCGTCTCATGCCTCACCGGGAAAGCCCTGGAATGGGCCAGCGCTGTGTGTAGAAAGGAGGATTCGGCGTTGGACCATTTTGAGGAGTTCACCCCCAATTCCGGATAGTATTCGACCATCCATCCCAAGGCAAAGCAGCGGGTGAGCTCCTCTATCATCTGAGGCAGGAGACGAGGAGTGCACAGGAGTTTGCTTTGGAGTTTAGGACTTTGGCTGCCGGCGCGAGATGGAGCGACAGGGCCCTGATCGACCATTACCGTTGTAGTCTACGTGAGGACGTCCGTCGGGAGCTGGCCTGTAGAGACACCACCCTCACCTTCGACCAGCTGGTGGACATGTCCATCAGGCTGGACAACATGCTGGCTACTCGTGGACGTCTAGATCGGGGTCTGGTTGTTCCATCCTCCCGCAACCTCTCTCCCGAACCTATGGAATTGGGAGGGATGGTGTGCAGGGAGACCGGAGGGGGTTCCCGCTCGAGCACCATTCATGGTCGCAGAGGGCACACTGCTGTTCGGTGCCGGGTTGGTTCCTCTGGGAATAGAAAAGGCAGGCAGGGCATTCTGGCATCATCCCAGGTGAGTAGGCACCATTCTCATCCAGAGCCCTCTGTTGCACTAATGTTTGTTTCGGTCTCTTTTCCTGATTTTTCCCTGCATTCCCAGTATAAGGCACTAGTAGATTCAGGTGCGGCTGGGAATTTCATTAATAAAAGTTTAGCTCATAGTTTAGGGATCCCTATTGTTTCTGTGGATATGCCTTTCCTTATTCATGCCTTAGATAGTCGACCATTAGGGTCAGGGTTTATCAGGGAAGTAACCGCACCTTTGTGTATGATAACGCAGGAGGGTCACAAGGAGAAGATTAGTATTTTCCTTATTGATTCTCCTGCGTATTCTGTGGTGCTAGGCCTACCCTGGTTAGCTTGTCATAACCCCACTGTTTCTTGGCCACAGAGGGCTCTCAGGGGGTGGTCGCGAGAGTGCTCAGGTAGGTGTTTAGGGGTTTTCGTTGGTGCTACTACGGTGGAAAGTCCAGACCAGGTCTCCACCGTGCGCATTCTCCCCGAATATGCCGATTTGGTTCTCGCCTTCTGTAAAAAGAAGGCGACTCAATTACCACCCCATCGACGGGGGGATTGTGCGATAGATCTCCTGGCAGACGCTGCGCTTCCCCAGGAGTCACGTGTATCCCCTGTCGCAAGCGGAGACAGAGGCTATGGAGACATATGTCTCTGAATCCCTGCATCAGGGGTTCATTCAGCCATCCATTTCACCCGTCTCTTCGAGTTTCTTTTTTGTGAAAAAAAAGGATGGCGGTTTACGCCCGTGCATTGATTATCGAAGTCTAAATAAAATCACTGTGAAATATAGTTACCCGCTACCTCTGATCAATACTATTATTGAGTTAATGCACGGGGCACGATTTTTCACAAAATTGGATCTCAGGAGTGCGTACAATCTGGTGCGTATTCGGAAGGGTGATGAGTGGAAGACAGCATTTAGCACCACCTCAGGTCATTATGAGTACCTTGTCATGCCATATGGGTTGATGAATGCTCCATCAGTTTTCCAATCATTTGTAGATGAGATCTTCAGGGACCTGCACGGGCAGGGTGTAGTGGTGTATATCGATGATATTCTGATACTCCGCTACACGCGCCGAGCATGTGTCCCTGGTGCGCAGGGTGCTTGGTCGCCTGTTGGAGCATGATCAATATGTCAAGGCTGAGAAATGCTTGTTCTTCCAACAATCCATCTCCTTCCTAGGGCATCGGATTTCCACTTCAGGAGTGGAGATGGAGAGCGACTGCATTACAGCCGTGCGTAATTGGCCGACTCCAACCACGGTAAAGGAGGTGCAGCGTTTTTTAGGGTTTGCCAATTACTACCGGAGGTTTATCCGGGGTTTTGGTCAGGTGGCTGCTCCCATTACCTCACTGCTGAAGGTGGGCCCGGTGCGCTTGCAGTGGTCGGCTGAGGCGAACAGGGCTTTTGGGCACCTGAAGACTCTGTTTACCTCGGTGCCTGTGTTGGCTCATCCGGATCCCTCTTTACCATTCATAGTGGAGGTGGACGCATCCGAAGCTGGGATAGGAGCAGTGCTCTCTCAGCGTTCGGGTACGCCACTGAAGCTTCGCCCCTGTGCTTTCTTTTCGAAGAAGCTCAGCCCGGCGGAGCGAAACTATGATGTGGGGAACCGAGAGCTGTTAGCTGTCGTAGAAGCCTTGAAGGTGTGGAGGCATTGGCTTGAGGGGGCTAAACACCCTTTTCTCATCTGGACTGACCACCGCAATCTGGAGTACATCCGGCAGGCGAAGAGACTGAATCCTCGCCAGGCAAGGTGGGCCATGTTTTTCACTCGTTTTGTGTTTACTCTTTCTTACAGACCAGGCTCCCAGAACGTTAATGCAGACGCATTGTCTCGGCTGTATGACACAGAGGAGCGATCCATGGATCCCACTCCCATACTCCCAGCTTCGTGTTTGGTGGCACCTGTAGTGTGGGAGCTGGACGCGGACATTGAGCGGGCGTCACGTGCAGAGCCCTCTCCCCCTGAGTGTCCAGCTGGTCGTCTGTACGTTCCGTCTGCTGTCCGCGACCGATTGATCTATTGGGCTCACACGTCACCCTCCTCTGGTCATCCTGGGATTGGTCGGACGATGCGCTGTCTTGATGGGAGGTACTGGTGGCCCACTTTAGCTAAGGACGTGAGGATTTATGTTTCCTCCTGCTCGGTGTGCGCCCAGTGCAAGGCTCCTAGACACCTGCCCAGAGGTAAGCTACAACCTCTACCCGTTCCTCAACGGCCGTGGTCGCACCTGTCGTGGATTTTTTGACTGATCTTCCACCTTCACAGGGTTACACCACGATCCTGGTCGTTGTGGATCGGTTTTCAAGGTCCTGTCGTCTCCTCCCTTTGCCCGGTCTCCCTACGGCCTTACAAACTGCGGAGGCCCTGTTTACACACGTTTTCCGGCACTATGGGGTGCCTGAGGATATAGTGTCTGATCGGGGTCCCCAGTTCACATCAAGGGTCTGGAAGGCGTTCATGGAGCATCTGGGGATCTCGGTTAGTCTTACCTCAGGTTTTCACCCCGAGAGTAATGGGCAGGTGGAGAGAGTTAACCAGGATGTGGGTAGGTTTCTGCGGTCTTATTGCCAGGATCGGCCGGGGGAGTGGGCGAAGTTCGTGCCCTGGGCAGAGATGGCGCAGAACTCGCTACGTCACTCCTCCACTAACCTTACCCCTTTTACAATGTGTATTAGGGTATCAGCCGGTTCTGGCTCCTTGGCATCAGAGCCAGACCGAGGCTCCTGCGGTGGACAATTGGTTTCGGCACGCTGAGGAAACCTGGGAGGCAGCCCACGTCCACCTTCAGCGTGCCATAAGGCGCCAGAAAATTGGCGCAGACCGTCGCCGCAGTGAGGCCCCAGTGTTCGCACCAGGGGACAGGGTCTGGCTCTCGACCCGAAACCTGCCCCTCCGCCTGCTCTGCCGGAAGCTGGGTCCGCGGTTTGTGGGGCCGTTTAAAGTCCTGAGGAGAGTGAACGAGGTATGTTACAGGTTACAACTGCCCACTAATTACCGTATTAACCCCTCGTTCCATGTGTCTCTCCTCAGGCCGGTGGTGGCTGGCCCGCTCCAGGAGGCTGAAGTGCGTAATGTTCCTCCGCCTCCTCTAGACATCGAGGGGGTCCCGGCGTACTCTGTTCGTTCCATTTTGGATTCGAGACGTCGGGCGAGGGGCCTTCAGTACCTCGTGGACTGGGAGGGTTACGGGCCGGAGGAGAGATGCTGGGTTCCGGTGGAGGACGTGTTAGATCCTTCCATGTTATCAGAATTCCACCGTCTCCATCCGGATCGCCCTGCACCTCGCCCTCCGGGTCGTCCCCGAGGCCGGTGTCGACGCGCTGCTGGAGCCGCGCGTCAGGGGGGGGGGTACTGTCACGACTTCTGCCAAAGTCGTTGCCTCTCCTTGTTCGGGCGGTGCTCGGCGTTCGACGTCACCGGTCTTCTAGCCATCATTGATCTATTTTTCATTTTCCATTGGTTTTGTCTTGTCTTCCCACACACCTGTTTTCAATTCCATTCATTAACTGTTGTGTATTTAACCCTCTGTTTCCCCTCATGTCTTTGTCAGAGATTGTTTTATTGTCAGTGTTGTTTATTTGTTGTGTTGGTGCGCGACGGGTCCTCGTACCCATGTTTTTTCATGTCTGTACTATTTAGTGTTATGGAGCATGTTCTGTGGACAGTTATTAAAAGACTCCATTTACACATTATTTCGACTGTCCTGCGCCTGACTTCCTTGCCACCTATACACACGGCGCTGACAAAAGTATTGTGAAAGATTTTAATTTCAGTTTTACTTCCTGAATTAACTGAATTGAATTTCTAACATACTGAACCTGATTATAAGAAATGAAGCATTACATTAAGGAAGATTTATTTTTTAGGATTATGATTTTAAAAACAATGTAGTAGGACATTTCCTATATAACTGACTGGTTTAGGATTTTCTGCTGCCAACATGATGAATCGGCAAGAATAATGCATTGAGGAGATGGAGAGGAGATGGAGAGGAGGAATGCAGGTTTATGGTATTTATTCAACACATTTGAACACCAACCCAGAGCACATGGGGGAGGGTTTGGAATGGAATTTGATTAAGGTTTGGGGTTTAAGAGTTGGAGCTTGAAAGGCCGGTAGGAAGGTTAGGTTGTGGAAGGATGTGGTGGTCTGGAAGAGAAACAAGAGGGAAACATATTAGGAACATCAACATAAAAGGTGTCTCAAGGTGACTAGATAAAGGGAATAGGCTTACAACTGCAGCAACATACCGCCACAAACTTAGGAGATCGCTAGGATAAATATAACAAAGTCATATCATTTAGCATAAACTGATAAACGGATTAATATATGGGTTAACATACATACATACATATATTTGTGTCATTAAAACATCTGTGACAGCATACACCAATTCGACACTCTCATTGACCTCCATGCAAAAATTCCTCACTTCGTGGGCTTATCTTCGTGGACAGATTTGAGAGGAGGAAAACCTCACACTTTGCCTCTTCCTCTCTGATTTAGCTGAACCTGCTGTGGTGCTGGTGTGGAACAAGAGCCTGCACACCATGAGGATGGGCTGTCCAGAACAGGAGTTAAAGGCCCCTCATATACTGTTATTAACTGACAGATGTCATTAAGAAGTTGAGTAAACTGTCATTATAAAACTGTTATTGTACATATGTCGTATTTTATCAGGGCCTTGGGAGGATTGGATAGTAACTCTTGATCCAATACATTTCAAGGGTGCTTTAAACGACTCAGTCTGTGCTCACAAAGTAGTTTTATCACCACAGACAGGAGTTTGACCTGAGACACCCCAGAGCCTTGGCCTGAGACACCCCAGTGCTTTGCCTGAGACACCCCAGCGCTTTGGCCTGAGACACCCCAGCGCTTTGGCCTGAGACACCCCAGTGCTTTGGCCTGAGACACCCCAGTGCTTTGGCTCACGTCAGAGTTATTTTCATGATTCAATCCATTAAAATGTCACAGCCAGTAAAAATCTAAATCTTGATATGAAATGTCGCATGGTTTGGCATGGATCCACAAAACAACCAAGCTTGGCTCAATTCATTCAGATCTTATTTTTCAAGTCACATGTCTCTCTGTAAATCTATTACAGTGTCAGCAATGTGAGGATCTCAGGGCTGACTTATACGGTCAAAATAATGTGCTGGCCTGTATCAGATCTCTCTGTGGTCCACAGTAAAGGTATGAGGTCTTCACCTTTCAGCATGCAGTGTGAAGTCAATGGAGGGATGCATGCAATATGAATCTAATGCATTTACAAGGAAAAACACTTGGATCAAATGGGGAGCTGTTGTGTTTTACAGCAAGATTTACAGATCTTTAGACAAACAAATATTCCATATTATTACCCCCTGTCAGTGACCTTCTCCTAACATGGCCGTGATCCAAAACTGGATGTCAGAAATACATGCAGCCTAAAGTAGTTTAGGATTAGTTTATGACCCTCCATCATAGAGATGGTATCAAACCTGCTGAGCTGTTCTTGAAACTCCCATACAGTTAAGTTGATCCAATACAGTCCATGGCAGAGCCACAAGTGTACCAAAGCAGCAGATCATTTACAATCCCAACATGGCCACGTTCAGAAATGGGTGTATCAGAAATACATCCAGCTTCCACAGCAATATATCTGAGATACTTATTTTCCACCATAATTTGCAAATACATTCATTATAAATCCTACAATGTGATTTTTTTCCTCGTTTTGTCTGTCATAGTTGAAGTGTACCTATGATGAAAATTACAGGCCTCTCTCATCTTTTTAAGTGGGAGAACATGCACAATTGGTGGCTGACTAAATACTTTTTTGCCCCATTGTATGTCAACAATCCTTCCTCCAAAGGACCCATCTGTGGATTAAATGTCATGAAAATCCATTTTTGTTCAAGTTTCATGATGAATAGCTTTCTAATAGCTACAATAATGTGGCATACAGACTGACTTTCTAGCTAACCTTCCTTTCTCAAGTAGTTAATGTTTCCTCTTTCAGAACCTGTTCATAATACACTTCCCTGCCGGTGACAAGCATACCCATAACATGATGCTGCCACCACAATAGTTAAAAAATTCAAAAGGGATCAACATCATTGCATTCGCTACACTCGCATTAACATCAGCTAACCATGTAACCAATACAATTTGATGTGATTCCCTCCATGTTACTGGCCTGTATGACAAAGTGAAAAGGAAGAAGCCTGTGTTAAAGAATCCACTCCCATTCTGTTAGCAACAAGGCTGTTAAGTAATACTGCAAGTCAAAACGTTTTGTCATAAATTAAAAACTACAAGGTTGGGTCAAATCCAATCCAACACAGACTGAAACAGTCTATTTTCAAGTATTGTGGTGGCAGCATCATGTTATGGGTTTGCTTGCCGTTGGCTGGGAGTGGGAAGTTTGTCAGGATCCAATGAAATATGAAAGGAAAACCCTGGGATAGGATACAACTTTTCAGCCAGACAATTACACAAATGTTTTTGCCAAAGACACACCAAAATGGATTTCCAAGAGGTGTTAAGTGTTCTGGAATCGTCTAGTCTCAGTCCTGATTTAAATTTGCCTAAAAAACAGAGACTAGGTTTGAATACTGCAATCCATCAATGATTCCTAACCAAATTGAATGAGCTTGAGCAATTTTGACAAAAACAATGGATATATGTAGCCCTAACAGTTGTGCAAATTTGGTCAAATCTTATTCCAAATTATTCACAGCTGTAATGGCTGACAAAGGTGCGTCCATCAAGTATTAACTTAGGGGCGTGGAGACTTATCCAATTACTATATATTTTTTTCTTAATTTGGAAAATTGTATAACCTTCTTTCACTTTGAAAGAATTTGAGTAAATCTGTAGGAAAAATGGTCTAATTTAATAATTTTTCAGATTTAATTTTAAAGGCACCAAACTGTGAAAAAAGTTAAACGGGCAATTCAGGGCACAGCGAGCATTGCAAAGCATCTAGCTAGCTAAAAGCTAGGCTAGGTTGAAGATAGCATTGTAGCTAGCAACAAAACAAACAAAAAGTTTGAAAAATGTCAACGTATGCAGTGTCCGTCTCGCAACGGTACCTTGAACCACAAGGGGGCGTTGCTTTTTCACTCCGTTGTGGACATCGCCATTAAAATGCATGACATCCGGGGCAACGTGATGGAGTGTTTATGAGTGATGTGAACGAGGCTTAAGTTCCATCGCTATCGGGAAGCCGGGCCCAGACTGATTACCACTGGAATCCGCAAAGCAAAACAAAACGTAAGCTTGCGAGGCTTCCGGATGGTTGTACGACATTAAGCAACCTTTACAGTGGCAGGCAAGAAAAGGCCCCTTGCGTAGCCTCTTCTAGGCGTTTATTCCCCTTTATTGGAGAATAGTGATACTACATGTTGTTTGGATATTTGCGATACACACCTACGTATTTATTTGGACAGTGAAGCTAAAACGTTTAATTTGGCTCTATACTCCAGCATATTGTTTCATATGAGGCGACAGTACAGAATGTGATCTTTTATTTGGGGGTATTTTCATACATATATGTTTTACCGTCGTGGAAAATACCACCAGGGACACCTGAAGTCAATCTTAAATTAATCATTCTCTATTTTCAGCAAGCTGGAGAGGTTCCAACAAACTTAATGCGCCATAGTACACATGACGATCAGGAGCTCCCCTGGGGCAGTCCCGTTAGTTCTCTTATATACTGCTTACACAGACAAGTTATATTTACATGATTTAACTTATTCATTATTCATAATTAATTCATCATTAACATTTGGTTCATGCATGTGACCGACCATTACCTTACGAGGCCTCTTCGCTCCAAGCTGAGACCTTGAAACTGAGACATCTCTTTCGGTTTTCAAAACAATGTTATGGGCGTTCTGCCAAATTGCTTATACTGATAGTGAGGATTCCTCCCAGGCACGATCAATCAGTCACTTGCATGAACCCAGTCAAATTGGTTATTAGAAAACCACAAACATAAAATGTTCCTTCACAAAATAAAGGCACTTTATGTATCTAGTCCTCCCATTTGAAGGTGTCATAAGTATTGGGACAAAAATCACTTACAGTATATGTGTATTAAAGTAGTCAAAAGTTTAGTACTTGTTGGATGCATTTGAAGTTTTTTTTTTTTTTTTGATGCCCCACGAGGTGAGATCTTGCATGGAGCCCCAGACCGAGGGTGATTGACCGTCATCTTGAACTTCTTCCATTTTCTAATAATTGCGCCAACAGTTGTTGCCTTCTCACCAAGCTGCTTGTCTATTGTCCTGTAGCCCATCCCAGCCTGGTGCAGGTCAACAATTTTATCCCTTATGTCCTTACACAGCCCTCTGGTCTTGTCCATTGTGGCGAGGTTGGAGTCTGTTTGATTGAATGTGTGGACAGGTGTCTTTTATACAGGAAACAAGTTCAATCAGGTGCAGTTAATACAGGTAATGAGTAGAGAACAGGAGGGCTTCGTAAAGAAAAACTAACAGGTCTGTGAGAGCCAGAATTCTTACTGGTTGGTAGGTGATCAAATACTTATGTCATGCAATAAAATGCAAATTAATTACTTAAAAATCATACAATGTGATTTTCTGGATTTTTGTTTTAGATTCCGTCTCTCACAGTTGAAGTGTACCTATGATAAAAATTACAGACCTCTACATGCCTTCTAAGTAGGAAACCCTGCAAAATAAGCAGTGTATCAAATACTTGTTCTTCCCACTTTATGTGGGAACTCCGTCAAGACTGTTGGAAAAGCATTCATCCTGAAGCTGGTTGAGTGACTGCCAAGAGTAGGTGTGTTCAAACTTTTGACTGGGACTGTATGTTTTAAACTTTAATTCATAGGCCAGGTTGTAGCAACCTCATGATGGGTAGAGGGAAAATGAGTATCATGTAGTAGCCTAAACCTATCGATGTTACATTAAACTTGGTGAATGGAATACGAATGGCAATACCATGTATAAAGCCATAAACAAATCATCCTGTAATAGAAATAAGGCTCATAAAAAAAAAACGAATTATAATCATCCTCATCTTAAACAGCACCGACCGCCACTGCCTTACTTACAGTATAGCCTACCTGTAAAGCACCAGATATAATGAACCTTCAAACTTCCATAATAAACTGAGACAGGAGACTGAGCTTAGTAATTGAAATACAATATGTTTATTCATTTTTGGTTATATTCCTCTAATTAGAAGTTTTTGTTGCATACATTTTTTGTGACTAAATTATATAAATTGTTCAACTTAAAAAAAAAATGTGATTATAGAAATCCAACTAGAATATATGATGTCTGATTACTGAGGATTCTCTATGGACAGATATTAGCTATGGATTCCACAATGGCAAATACAACTTCACTGAATTGCCCGTTGTGGCTGCGGAAGGTCTGCTGGTATGGAAAGTATTGCATTCCTCAGAAAGACAGCTGTATAGTGGACATACTGACATCGACAAGCCATGTCTGTTTTAAGCAACCAACAAAATACATACAGTTCCTGTAAAACTGCCTTTTCTCTGCAGTGCTGACTTTTTGCTGATTCCTGATTCCTGAAAAAGTGATATGATGATAATGGCTTATTGTGAACATAGCAGCTTCATCTCAATAAACAATATTCAAACAACTCCCGAACACAGTAAGGCTTCTCTACTGTGCGAGTTAAATGCTGTGTCTTCAAATCTGATGACTGACCGAAGCTTTCCACACAGACAGCATGTTCCACACTCCTTTGCAAGTTTTAACCCCCTTTAAGTAACCAGGTAAGTTATTGTTAGTCATAATCAGTTGGTGTTATATTTTATTAATATAAACTGGTGAAACTATCCCCATATTGACAGCAGAGTTTAGGCTTCTCCCCTATGTGAATAAGCTAGTGTCTTCAGCTCTGATGACACAGCTTTCCTCCTGTGTGAGTACTCTGATGTTTCTTCAAAGTTGATGACTGGCTGAAACTCTTCCCACACTGAGAGCAGTGGTGAGGCTTCTCTCCTGAGTGAGTTATCTGATGTGTCTTGAGAGTTGATGAATGACCAAAACTCTTCCCACACTGAGAGCAGTGGTGAGGCTTCTCTCCTGAGTGAGTTATCTGATGTGTCTTCAAAGTTGATGAATGACTGAAATTCTTCCCACACTGGGAGCAGTGGAATGGCTTTTCACCCGTGTGAATTAGCTGGTGTTTCTTTAGGAAATATGCACTGGTGAAACTATCACCACATTGAGAGCAGTGGTAAGGTTTCTCTTCTGTGTGCGTTATCTGGTGTGCCTTCAGTTGATATAACCTGGTGAAACGCTTCCCACATTGAGAGCAGTGGTAAGGCTTCTCTCCTGTGTGAGTTAGCTGGTGTTTTTTCAGAGTTGATAACTGACTGAAACTCTTTCCACATTGGGAGCAGTGGAATGGCTTCTCTCCTGTGTGAGTTCTCTGGTGCGACTTTAAGTCTTTTGGATGACTGAAACTCTTCCCACATTGAGAGCAGTGATATGGCTTCTCTCCTGTGTGAATTAACTGGTGTGTCTTTAGATGGTGTAACTGACTGAAACTCTTCCCACAATGAGAACAGCGGTAAGGCTTCTCTACTGTGTGGGTTAGGTGGTGTCTCTTTAGGTTTCCTACCAGACTGAAACGCTTTCCACACTGCGAGCAGTGGTAAGGCTTCTCCCCTGTGTGAGTTATCTGGTGTGTCTTCAGGCTGTGTAACCAACTGAAACTCTTTCCACACTGAGAGCAGTGATAAGGCTTCTGTCCTGTGTGAGTTCTCTGGTGTGTCTTTAGTTGGTTCGACTGACCGAAACACTTCCCACAAACAGAGCAGTGGTATGGCTTCTCTCCTGTGTGAGTTCTCTGGTGCGTCTTGAGTTTGCTTGGTGTTTGAAATCTCTTCCCACATTGACCACATGAGTACACCTTCCTCCTTTTTTGAGTCTGTTTTGATTTGAGGTGAGTTGGACAAATAAAGCTGCCTCTGCAATCTGAGCAGGGGTGGGGTCTACAAGTGTGCCTTCTCAACTCCTCTGGATCATAGAAACTAGTGTAGCAGTCCATGCAATGGTGATGTTTCTGTCTTGAGTTCCTCCGTCTGTGTTGTTTATGGTTTCCTGATGCTGTGGAACTGTGCTCACTGTCTGAACCTGGGTTGGAGATCTCTCCTGTGGGAATATGAACAGATATGGGATTAGAATCAGGAACAGCATTGAAAATGGTCTTTAAAAGACTTGTTTAAAGGCCTAATGCAGCCGTTTTGATATCAATATCAAATCATTTATTAGGTAACAATTAAGTACTTTACTTGAATACACCGAACAAAAATATAAAATGCAATATGCAACATTTTCAAGAATTTTACTTAGTTTCAGTTCATAAGGAAATCAGTCAACTGAAAAAAAATCATTAGGGCCTAATCTATGGATTTCACATGACTGTGAATACAGATATGCATCTGTTGGTCACAGAAACCTTCAAGAAAAGGTAGGGGTGTGGATCAGAAAACCAGTCAGTATCTGGCGTGACCACCATTTGCCTCAGCAGGGCGACATCTCCATCGCATAGAATTGATTAGGCTGTTCAAATCAAATTGGTCACATACACCTATTTAGCAGATGTGATTGCGGGTGTAGCGAAATGCTTGTGTTCCTAGCTCCAACAGTGCAGTAGTATCTAATAATTCACAACAATACACACAAATGTAAAAGTAACAATGTTATTAAGACATATATAAATATAAATATTGACATTGACAAAAATACATGAAATTAGTAAAGCAGTATGTAAACATTATTAAAATGACTAGTGTTCCATTACTAAAGTGACCAGTGATTCCATCTATGTAAATGGGGCAGCAGCCCCTAAGGTGCAGGGTTGAGTAACCGGGTGGTAGCAGTCTGATGGCCTTGAGATAGAAGCTGTTTTTTGTCTCTCAGTCCCAGCTTTGATGCACCTGTACTGACCTCGCCTTCTGGATGGTAGAGGGGTGAACAGGCCGTAGCTTTGGACTTCCTGTGACATTGTGTGCTATAGGTGTTCTGGAGGGCAGTGCCACGGTGACGCGTTGGGCAGACAACACCACCCTCTGGAGAGCCCTGCGGCTGCGGGCGGTGCAGTTGCCGTACCAGGCGGTGATACAGCCCGACAGGATAATCTCAATTGTGCATCTGTAAAACTTTGTTACGGTCTTAGAGGCAAAGCCACATTTTTTTCAGTCTCCTGAGGTTGAAGACGCATTGTGGGTGGACCATTTCAGATTGTCAGTGATGTGTACGCAGAGGAACTTTATGCTTTCCACCTTCTCCACTGTGGTCCCATCGATGTGGATAGGGGGCGTGGCTCCTTCTGCTGTTTCCTGAAGTCCACGATCAGCTCATTTGTTGTGTTGACGTTGAGGGAGAGTTTATTGATTGTGGCCTGTGGAACATTGTCCCACTCCTCTTCGAAGGCTATGCAAAGTTACTGGATATCGGCGGGATCAGAACACATCGATCCAGAGCATCTCAAACATGTACAGTGGGTGACATGTCTGGTGAGTATGTAGACCAAGGAAGAAATGGGACATTTTCAGCTTCCAGGAACTGTCTACAGATCCTTGCGACATGGGGTCGTGCATTATCATGCTGAAACATGAGGTGGTGGCGGTGGAGGAATGGCACCATAATGGTCCTCAGGATCATTATCATGCTGAAACATGAGGTGGTAGCGGTGGAGGAATGGCACCATAATGGTCCTCAGGATCATTATCATGCTGAAACATGAGGTGGTGGCGGTGGATGAATGGCACCATACTGGTCCTCAGGATCTCGTCACGGTATTGCTGTGCATTCAAATTGCCATCAATAAAATGTAATAATGTTCATTGTCCGTAGCTTATGCCTTCCCATATCGTAACCCCACCGCCACCATGGGGCACTCCGTTCACAACAGCAAACCGCTCGCCCACACGACGCCATACACACTGTCTGCCATCTGCCCAGTACAGTAGAAACCGGGATTAATCTGTGAAGAGCACCCTTTTACAGAGTGCCAGTGGCCATTGAAGGTGAGCATTTTCCCACTGAAGTCGATTACGACGCCAAAATGCAGTCAGGTCAAGACCCTGATGAGGACGACGAGCACGCAGATGAGCTTCCCTGAGACCATTTCTGACAGTTTGAGCAGAATTCTTCGGTTGTGCAAACCCACATTTTCATCAGCTGTCCGGGTGCCTGGTCTCAGCCGATCCCGCAGGTGAACAAGTCGGATGTGGAGGTCCTGGGCTGGCGTGGTTACATGTGGTCTGCAGTTGTGAGGCCGGTTGAACATAATGCCAAATTCTCTAAAATGACGGTAGAGGCGGCTTATGGTAGAGAAATTAACATTAGAGCAACAGCTCTGGTGGACATTACTGCAGTCAGCATGCCAACAGCTCCCTCAACATGGCAGACATCTGCGGCATTGTGTTGTTTGACAAAAGTGCACATTATAGAGGGTGTGATGATGCTAATGATGCTGTTTAATCAGCTTCTTGATATGCCACATCTGTCAGGTGGATGGAATATCTTGGCGAAGGAGAAATGCTCACTAACAGGGCTGTAAACACATTCGTGCCCTAAATTTCAGAGAAATAAGCTTTTTGTGCATATGAAAAATTCCTGGTATCTTTTACTTCATCTCATGAAACATGGGACCAACACTTTACATGTTGTGTTGATATTTTTGTTCAGTGTAGATTTCTATAATAAATGGGAAAAATAATTGCTTTTTTAGGAGAGAAAAAAAAACCATTTCTCAAGCAAGAAGTTTGCCACAATTTACCACATGGTGATGTCACCATGAAAAGCCTAAACTCCCGGACACGCAAGTCTGCTGATTAGAAGGTCCTGTGTAAATTGTATTTTCAACCAGCAACTACCAGGAAATAACAGATTTTTTTTTTTTTAAATCACACTTTTACAGTTTTAGTTTCATCCCGTTGAACAATATGATATAAAACACAGGAAAAACGGAATGTTTTGCACTTGGTCTTTAAAGCTGGAATCCTTAATTAAACCAATAACAAACCCCTTCTCTGTTTTGGTAAACGCTGAGGGATGGGCTTTGAGATAGGTAACCACTCAAATGAATAGACAGCCACAAAGTGGTAGGCCACACAAGCTCACAGAACAGGACCGCTGAGTGCTGAAGCGCGTCAAATTAATCTATCCTCCGTTGCAACACTCACTACCGAGTTACAAACTGCTTCTGGAAGCAACAGCAGCAGAAGAACCGTTCGTCGGGAGCTTCATGAAATGGGTTTCGAAGGAAGGCCCTAAAAATGGTCAAAGACCCCAGCCACCCCAGTCATAGACTGTTTTCTCTACTGCCGCATGGCAAGTGGTACCGGAGTGCTAAGTCTAGGACAAAAAGGTTTCTCAACCGTTTTTACCCCCAAGCCATAGGACTCCTGAACAGCTAATCCAATGGCTACCAGGACTATTTACATTGTGGTTATTTAGGTTGTGGTTCCACTCTCTAAACCAACTGTGTTACCAAGGAGACCTGCTGTTTGTGGGTCTGAAACGTTCCTTTTAGAGCTGCATGAAACTGTCAGTGTTTTTAAGGACACGCCTCCAATATTGCCACCCATCCCACCTCAGCACAAGTGAGCTGATGTTACACAGATGTTAGACAGGTACATAGCTGAGCCTGGCGTTGGGGCTGGAAAATGCCAGCGCTCATATTCTTACATTAGGAAATTCCAAACTAACATGTGTTTGACACTTGGGCCTCTAATCGCCAGCTGAAAACAGGCCCAGAATGTTAAAGCCCCCATGCAGTATTTTTAAATCATCCCATATGTCTAATACATCACTGTGTTTGTTTTATTTCATGAAAATAACTTCAAATATATTTGTTATCATTGATTTCCCTGAGCCTCCTTTTGCCATTGAAATGCTCAGTCTGATCTTCTGGGCATGTTGATACAAATTAAAATATATTTACATACACAGCCCTGATTGGCGGATAGAGCCTACCCCGCTTACCCCTTCAAAGTAGGAGGATACAAGTGCAAATAAAAGATGACTGGTCATTCTGATCAGATTGTGATGTCATGATCTGGGCCAAAAACTCCATCCCACCTGAACAGGCTGAAATTCCAGGAATTATTTTCAAAACAGGAACGTCACATTTTTAACTGCACTGCCCCTTTAAAATAGGTTGAAAGCAAGTTACTCTTCAGAAAGAGGCACCAGATTGGTGTAAAGACTCAATA
The DNA here is from genome assembly GCF_045791955.1 of Oncorhynchus clarkii lewisi. Classification (NCBI taxonomy): domain Eukaryota; kingdom Metazoa; phylum Chordata; class Actinopteri; order Salmoniformes; family Salmonidae; genus Oncorhynchus; species Oncorhynchus clarkii. The sequence continues at coordinate 8,784,254 of NC_092163.1, forward strand.
ATAGTTCTGGACTCCCCTGTGGTTGTCAATGCACCAGCCTCTCTCCATCCTAAACTACTGAACTTACCTGGGTCTACTTCTTCCTCCTCTTCCCTGTTCTCCACTTCTGTGAATGCACTCTCCTCTGCCTCCTCTTTGAATGCACTCTCCTCTGCCTCCTCTTTGAATGCACTCTCCTCTGCCTCCTCTTTGAATGCACTCTCCTCCACCTCCTCTTTGAATGCACTCTCCTCTGCCTCCTCTTTGAATGCACTCTCCTCCACCTCCTCTTTAATCCCTATATCCTCTTCTTTGACTTCCCTCTCCTCCTCCTCCTCTTTGACTATCACATTGAGTTCCAGTGGTTGACTGCAGTCTTCCAGCTTCACTAAGACCATCTCTGGACCCCACTGTGAGCTTCTCTGTGCTGGAACACCACAGTAAGAACCCGGGGACTTGGGTTCAGACATGGAAGGCTATAGTAGGATTCAAAAGAGGCACAAACAAAATGTAAGGTGAGTTTCACAACTGGAACAGCTTAGTTAATAAAGGAATATAACTAAATATTCCAACCACTAGGAATCTACTAATACATGTAGCTAGCTAGCATTGCTGTGGTAATCGTACAACTAGCTTAAGCAATGTTGAGCTAGTTGCGTTAGCTTTAGATCACTGACACCTTTCTCACTAGGATGAAACGATCTAGCTAGATGACCAAATTACCCGCAATAAGTTATTTTGAAGCAACGCCGAACCAAAATAACATTTGATTTGTAATCTATAAATGGCCAGTTAGCTAATGATTAGATACTGAAATTAAATTAACTAGCTTGCTAGCTAGCCAACCTTAGAAACAGCCTAGTTAACTAGCCATGCTCACTTATTAGTTAAGGGGTGCCAATATATTTATGCCATCTTGAAGATGGACAATTCACATTGCTGTCTTAATAACTAATAACGAACAGTGTCTTGAAGATAAACACATTTGCTTGGGTAGCCATTTTACTGGCTAGCTAACGTTAGCACAAATGGCTATTGTTTACACATGATTTGGTGGACAAATAATCGAATTCATCATGTTTACATATGGAAACTTTTCAGAATATATTAGAAATGTAGGTCTTACCTTGACGCTTGACATTGAACTGGCAGCTGTTGTTGTTCTAGCTCGCGTTACTCCTTCTTTGGTTTACCGGCGGGTGGCATCCAGTTTAATATTGCATTACCGCCACCAACTGGACCGGATGATAAATTAATTATACTTTGTGATAGAAAAATACAAATTACCCTGCCAAATATTGTTGATGTTCTCCGTATCCATAGCCAGAATGATTTTGCAGTGCATGGTGATCGAAAATATGTCCTGTTATATTCAGAGGTTTAGGGAGGCTGAAGTCTGTGACATTTTCTTTTAGTAATTATACAGATGATTAACAAAACATGCACAAGACAGTATTCATAACTTGCTTTTTGTGGTGAATGTGAATGAAAACCATTATCAAAACAGTTTTCATACACATGCCTTGTCCATAATGTAGAGGCTTATGGGATATTCATTGAAGAAGTAAGGGAAGAGGGTGATCTGCATAACATACCAATACCAATTGACATAACTTTGTATGCCTCCTTGTCTGTATACCTGCAGACATAAACACAAAACTGAGCAGTTCAGTCATCTCTACCCAATACAGCCATCTTTCAACATATCGTTATAGCCTAAATAAATATTCTTACCACTTTGTTTATTGGTATGCTTTGAATTGTCTCCATTTTCGGCTTTAGAAAGATTTGCACAAGTATGAAAAGATATATTTAGCTAATTTCCTCAAATTATTTCAGATTTGGAAATGGTTTTAATTCTGTGTATTTAGGAGACATTGTATGCTAGCTGTCCAACTGGAGTTAGCCTGCTACAATTCCTGCTAATTATGACCAAATACTGCAAAAACGTCATTCTCACCACACGTCATTGCCACCACATAATGAACTGTGATGGAAAGGACAGAATGTGGTGTTAATGGCAAAATGTATTAGTTCATTCATTTTTACTTACCTGGAACCGCTACAGGATCGGTGGGTCCACCGCGGGACTGTTGAGCTAACGTAGGCTAATGCGATTAGCATGAGGTTGTCAGTAGCAAGAAAATTTCCCAAGACAAAGACATATCTGATATTGGCAGGAAGCTTAAATTCTTGTTAATCTAATTGCACTGTCCAATTTACAGTAGCTGTTACAGTGAAATAATACCATGCTATTGTTTGAGGAGAGTGCACAGTTATGAACTTCTAACGTTATTAATTAACCAATTAGGCACATTCCGGGCAGTCTTGATACAAAAGTTGGTACAGAAATGCAATATTTCATTGGATCAGTCTAAAGCTTTGCACATACACTGCTGCCATTTAGTTGCCAAAATTGTAATTGCGCCTGGGATGGAATAATACATGATGGCCTTTCTCTTGCATTTCAAAGATGATGGTACAAAGAAAATACAAAAAAAAGCATGTTTTTTTTTTCTTTTTTATTGTCTTCTACCAGATCTAACGTGTTATATTCTCCTACATTCATTTCACATTTTCACAAACTTCAGCGTTTCCTTTCAAATGGTATCAAGAATATGCATATCGTTGCTTCAGGACCTGAACTACAGGCAGTTAGGATTTGGGTATGTCGTTTTAGGTGAAAATTGAAAAAAAGGGGGCGGATCCTTAAGAGGAACTGAAAAAGACAAATCAATTTCATATGATCACGGATGTTGAAATTATTAAACACTGATTTAAATTAAACACTTATTTTCTAAATAAGACCATTACATGTATTATGTTAGGATGATTGAGTGGTTTTGGTGTAACCATTACATGTATTATGTTAGGATGATTGAGTGGTTTTGGTGTCTATTTATGTGACTTACAATGTTTATTACTGACTTTAATTATTTATTTAATATTTCCTCTAAATCAACCAAGGAGAGGACAAGGACATACACTATATATACAAAAGTATGTGGACACCCCTTCAAATTAGTGGATATAGCTATTTCAGCCACACCCGTTGCTGAAAGGTGTATAAAATGGAGCACACAGCCATACAATCTTTATAGGCAAACATTGGCAGTAGAATGGTCCATACGGAAGAGCTCAGTGACTTTCAACGTGACACAGTCATTGGATGCCACCTTTCCAACAAGTCTGTTCGTCAAATGTCTGCCCTGCTAGAGCTGCCCCGGTCATCTGTAAGTGCTGTTATTGTGAAGTGGAAATGTCTAGGAGCAACAACAGCTCATCCGCAAAGTGGTAGGCCACACAACCTCACAGAGGGGAACTGCCGATTGCTGAAGCATGTAGTGCATAAAAATGGTTTGTCCTACGTTGTAACACTCACCTACCGAGTTCCAAACTGCCTCTGGAAGCAACTTCAGCAAAATAACTGTTCGTCGGGAGCGTCAGGAAATGCGTTCCCATGGATTTCCATGCGTTTCCATGGGTTTCCATGGGTTTCCATGGCCGAACAGCTGCACATGCATAGAGCAAAAACTATAAATGATAATAGTCTATCTAATAGGAACAATTAAATGAGATGTGTATGGTAATTTGGTGTATGGCTACTTCAGGAAGATGAACTCATGGCCAGAAATGGTGAGAAAATTATTCTGCAATTGTTTATGATATGCATTATGTTTATAAATGAAATATTGTCTACTTGATAAATTTGACATTACGGTATTCAGACGTAGGCTATGGCCAGTCAATGGAAAATGTGAACTGTCTGTTTTTACAGTTTAACTTCGGGTCGGGGGCTATATAGAGCTAAATACTTGAAACAGCTCATCTGTTTACTACTATTCTATTTACTACTGTGAAGTAGGTCCAATTAGAGATGGGACAAATGGTAGGAGAGCTGGAGAGGTCACAGTCAAACTTCGATGCATAAGAACCAGTGTGAAGCTCTAAAAGGGCCTTCCTTTACATAAAGCCGTATATACCGCTATCTAAACCTACATAAACATGATTCATTGGAGTCTCCTGTCTTAAAGAACATATTCAGGGCGTTCTGGCATATGGTCCTAAAGAGGAGGTCATAGTGGTTACAGGCAGGGTAGCCTAGTGGTTACAGGCAGGGTAGCCTAGTGGTTACAGGCAGGGTAGCCTAGTGGTTAGAGCATAGGACTAGTAACTGGAAGGTTGCAAGTTCAAACCCCCGAGCTGACAAGGAACAAATCTGTTGTTCTGCCCCTGAACAGGCCCTGTTCCTAGGCCGTCATTGAAAATAAGAATTTGTCCTGGTTAAATAAAGGTTAAAAAAAATAGAAGTATCGCATTCCCAGACAGCTGTTTAGTGGAAATACTGACCATGACAAACCATGTCCACAAATCAAATAAATACACTTTCTGTAAAACTGCCTTTTCTCTCCTTTTGACTGATTCCTGAAATAGTGACATGTTCAAAATAACCCCTTATCATCATCCCTGCTTTATTTCAATAAACAATAGTCAAACTTCAGAACAAACTTCTCTCCAGTGCGAGTTAGCTGGTGTTTCTTTAGGTCTCCTAGGCTACTGAACCTTTTCCCTCACACAGAGCAGAGGTACGGCTTCTCACCTGTGCCAGTGAAAAGGTAGGTCTTCAAATTTGATGACTGACTGAATTGTTGTGGAAATTCTTACACTGGGACACTCAAAGTCAATATTAAAATGAATCACCCTTTATTGTCAGCAAGCTGGAGAGGTCGCAGTCAAACTTAGATGCACAAGTACCAGTTTAGGACACCAAAGATAAGATGCAAACAGAACATTTTATTCATTACAGAACCTTTCCACAGCTGTTTTTTTGGGGGGGGAAATATAAACTGGTGAAACTTCCCCCACATTGATAGTAGAGTTAAGGCTTATCCCCTATGTGAGCAAACTGGTGTCTTCAGATTTAATGACCCAGCTTTTATCCTGTGTGAGTTCTCTGGTGTTTCTTTAAAGCTGATGATTGACTGAAACTCTTCCCACAATGAGAGCAACAGTAAGGCTTCTCTACTGTGTGGGATAGCTGGTGTCGCTTAAGGTTTCCTACCAGACTGAAACTCTTCCCACACTGAGAGCAGACGTGAGGCTTATCTCCTGTGTGAGTTATCTGATGAGTCTTCAGAGTTGATAAATGACTGAAACTCTTCCCACACTGACGGCAGTGGAAGGCCTTCTCTCCTGTGTGAGTTATCTGGTGCGTCTTCAGAGTTGATGATTGACTAAAACTGTTCCCACACTGGGAGCAGTGAAATGACTTTTTTCCTGTGTGAATCAGCTGGTGTTTCTTTTGGAAATATAAACTGGTGAAACTATCCCCACATTGAGAGCAGTGGTAAGGCTTCTCTCCTGTGTGAGTTATCTGGTGTGCCTTCATTTCACATAACCTGCTGAAACTCTTCCCACATTGAGAGCAGAGGTAAGGCTTCTCTCCTGTGTGAGTTAGCTGGTGTTTTTTCAGAGTTGACAACTGACTGAAACTCTTTCCACATTGGGAGCAGTGGTAAGGCTTCTCTCCTGTGTGAGTTCTCTGGTGTGACTTTAAGTCTCTTGGATGTCTGAAATCCTTCCCACACTGAGAGCAGTGGTATGGCTTCTCTCCTGTGTGAATTAACTGGTGTGCATTTAGGTTGGCTAACTGACGGAAACTCTTCCCACAATGAGAGCAGAGGTAAGGCTTCTCTCCTGTGTGTGTTAGGTGGTGTTTTCTCAGAGTAGATAACTGACTGAAACTCTTTCCACATTGGGAGCAATGGTAAGGCTTCTCTCCTGTGTGAGTTCTCTGGTGTGTCTTTAGTTGATCCGAATGACTGCAACCCTTTCCACAAATGGTGCAGTGGTATGGCTTCTCTCCTGTGTGAGTTATCTGGTGCGTCTTGAGTTTGCTTGGTGTTTCACATATCTTCTCACATTGACCACACGGGTATGTCATAATCCTTTTTTGAGTCTGTTTTGATTTGAGGTGAATTGGACAAATAAAGCTGCCTCTGCAATCTGAGCAGGGGTGGGGCCTACAAGTGTGTCTTCTCAACTCCTCTGGCTCATAGAAACTAGTGAAGCAGTCCATGCAGTGGTGATGTTTCTGTCTTGAGTTCCTCCGTCTGTGTTGTTTATGGTTTCCTGATGCTGTGGAACTGGGCTCACTGTCTGAACCTGGGTTGGAGCCCTCTCCTGTGGGAATATGAACAGATATGGGGTTAGAATCAGGAACAGCATTGAAATGTTTTTTGAAAGACTTGTTTAAAGGCCTAATGCAGCCATTTTGATATCAATATCAAACTATTTACTGGGTAACAATTAGGTACCTTACTTTAATACACTGAACAAAAATATAAATGGTAGAAGCAATCATTTCTAAAATTATACTCATAAAAGGAAATCAGTAGACTGAAAAACATTCATTCGGCCCTAATCTATGGATTTCACAACTGGGAATACAGATATGCATCGGTTGGTCACAGAAACCTTTAAGAAAAGGTAGGAGTGTGGATCAGAAAACCAGTCAGTATCTGGTGTGACCACCATTTGCCTCATGCAGAGCAACATCTCCTTCGCATAGAGTTGATTAGGATGTTGATTGTGGCCTGTGGAACGTTGTTCCACTCCTCCTCAATGGCTGTATGGAAGTCGCTGGATATTGGCGAGAACTTGAACAAGCTGTCATACACATCGATCCAGAGCATCCCAGACATGTTCAACGAGTGACATGTCTGGTGTGTATGCAGGCCATGGAAGAACTGTGACATGTGACTGGAAATCTTACTCAAAAACGAGGAAAATTAAGTATGCTGAATTGTGAATAATGAAAAAACATTAAGGCTAATATTTCAAGGCACTCTCAGTAGACCATTTAAAACCCCTTTATTATTAGGCTACTGGGCTAATGGCCAGGATCAGAAGACACCTATGTGATGCTGTTAAACCAGCCAGGATTTAGGAGTAGGGTAGGCTGTTTGTAAATACCAGATTCACCAGCACAAAATGAACATTTCTCTACCATGGACACTGTGTGTCATGGCTGGATAGGTTGTGGTTCCACTCTCTAAACCAACTGTGTTACCAAGGAGACCTGCTGTTTGTGGGTCTGAAACGTTCCTTTTAGAGCTGCATGAAACTGTCAGTGTTTTTAAGGACACGCCTCCAATATTGCCACCCCTCCCACCTCAGCACAAGTGAGCTGATGTTACACAGATGTTAGACAGGTACATAGCTGAAACTGTCAGTGTTGTGTGTTTTTAAGGACTGATGCGGAAGCACAAAAAGGGGCTCTGATGACACCTCCTTCGCTGGATCAGCACACACCGTCACCACCGGCTCCGCCTCTTGAGTGGGGGCCGGAGAGCTGGCCCGAGGAGATGCCTTGCATTCGGGCACCGCCCCCAGAAGGGGGAGATAGCTGGCCCGAGGAGATGCCTTGCATTCGGGCACCACCCCCAGAAGGGGGAGATAGCTGGCCCGAGGAGATGCCTTGCATTCGGGCACCGCCCCCAGAAGGGGGAGATAGCTGGCCCGAGGAGATGCCTTGCATTCGGGCACCACCCCCAGAAGGGGGAGATAGCTGGCCCGAGGAGATGGCTTGCATTCGGGCACCGCCCCCAGAAGGGGGAGATAGCTGGCCCGAGGAGATGCCTTGCATTCGGGCACCGCCCCCAGAAGGGGGAGATAGCTGGCCTGAGGAGATGCCTTGCATTCGGGCACCACCCCCAGAAGGGGGAGAGAGCGGGCCATCGACAGAACAAGGAAGAGATAGACTAGCAGTAGAATTTGAATGGGTTAAACTGATGCAAGAGTTGTGGATCGAGGATGCATCTGTCATTAGTAATGTTTCACAGTAACATGTCAAACTGACCCTTTACAGAAATAGCTCGCCACAAGGTTAGAATATGACTCAGCGCTAAAGCTGACCTGGTCCTGAAAAGAGTATATAAGGAGAATGCCTTCCTTAAGAGGGCATGATAGTGCTACTTGACTTATCACTGACAGACAGCTTGTGATACTTCAACTATCATCAACCTAATAGGTAATATCTGAATTTCATACTCTAGAACAATTGTATCTCTTGACTTCTGAACGAGACATACTGAGACAACTACCCTCCACACTCCTCGTGCTGAATACATCCACCTCCTAACCAGAGTGGATAAACAGCATCAGTGGTGTTATAAGTTTTATTTGTTGTCTCAAACCGTTCTCTTCAGTAAATCATAGTACAAACTTCTAGTAGGAGAAACAGATACTGAGTGATTGGATAAGCCTCTGGAGCAATTGTGAGTGGAAGAACATACTCTTTGGGGACCAACCAGGTCAACCAACGCTAAGGTAATTAACCACTTGTTGTAATACATATAGAAGGTAATTAACCACCTGTTGTAATACATATAGAAGGTAATTAACCACCTGTTGTAATACATATAGAAGGTAATTAACCACTTGTTGTAATACATATAGAAGGTAATTAACCACTTGTTGTAATACATATAGAAGGTAGTTAACCACCTGTTGTAATACATATAGAAGGTAATTAACCACTTGTTGTAATACATATAGAAGGTAATTAACCACTTGTTGTAATACATATAGAAGGTAATTAACCACCTGTTGTAATACATATAGAAGGTAATTAACCACTTGTTGTAATACATATAGAAGGTAATTAACCACCTGTTGTAATACATATAGAAGGTAATTAACCACCTGTTGTAATACATATAGAAGGTAATTAACCACTTGTTGTAATACATATAGAAGGTAATTAACCACTTGTTGTAATACTTATAGAAGGTAATTAACCACTTGTTGTAATACATATATACATATTAATAGTAGTAGGTGTTTTGATGATGTTTGATGTTAGAATAAGGACTAAGAAGAAACTGTAATAACGTGTACAACTGTGTGAACTGCAAACATTGAATAAAAAGTAGAAACTAGACCCAAAACCCTAGGAGAGAGAACACCTCTGACACTCCCAATCTAGGGGAACAAGTCCAGTTTCTACACTAAAGACAATATGACGGTTTGGACAGAATAATAATTTTATTGCAACAGGTATCCTCTATATTAATATTCAAGTAGTATTAGTCGACGGACATAGACTGTAAATCGTAACTAAGGTATAGCTTGCGTGAGTCTAGATATAAGAGCATACAAGGGGAAAGCGAAAGTAAAACCCAGAGGTACTCTAAGTCTGATTGATATTATCTAAGATCCTGAAACAAGCCTAACGGCACCACATAAATCTAATCTCAGAATAAAAGGGCAGGATACATAACCAGGTCAGTCCGGCGGACCTGTGAGTCACCAGTTAGCCGGGTGACATAAGAACTTGAGTGAGACGACTTGTATCACTCTCGACGGGGGTACCTTAACGGTCCTATAGCAAAATCCCCTACCGCGACAGGACACACCTCCAATATTGCCACCCCTCCCACCTCAGCACAAGTGAGCTGATGTTAGACAGGTACATAGTTGAACCTTGGGGCTGGAAAATGCCAGCGCTCATGTTCTTACATTAGGAAATTCCAAACTAATGTGTGTTTGACACTTGGGCCTCTAATCACCATCTGAAAACAGGCCCAGAATGTTAAAGCCCCCATGAAATATTTCATTTTTTAAATGTTTTTATTTTACTATGCAAGTCAGTGCATAGTAAAATAGTCATTTCTTTTTTTTCTACTGTGTTATTGACTTGTTTATTGTTTACTCCATGTGTAACTCTGTGTTGTCTGTTCACACTGCTATGCCTTATCTTGGCCAGGTCACAGTTGTAAATGAGTACTTGTTCTCAACTAGCCTACCTGGTTAAATAAAGGTGAAATAAAAATATAGAAAATTAACAAGTTCTTATTTACAATGACGGCCTACCAGAAAGCAAAAGGCCTCCTGTGGGGATAGGGGCTGGGATTTAAAAAAAATATAGGACAAAATACACATCAAGACACCACATAAAGAGAGACCTAAGAAAACAACACAGCATGGTAGCAACACAACATGACAACATGGTAGCAACACAACATGACAACATGGTAGCAACACAACAATGCAGCAGCAAAAAATATGGTACAAACATTATTGGGGACAGTCAACAGCACAAAGGACAAGGTAGAGACAACAATACATCACGCGAAGCAGCCACAACTGTCAGTAAGAGTGTCCATGATTGAGTGTTTGAATGAAGAAATGGAGATAACTCCAACTGGACTGTTTTTTCTGTTTTGCAGCTCATTCCAGTCGCTACCTGCAGCGAACTGAAAAGAGGAGTGTGCTTTGGGGACCTTTAACAGAGTGTGACTAGCAGAACGGGTGTTGTATGTGGAGGATGAGGGCTGCAGTAGGTATCTCAGATAGGGGGAAGAGAGGCAAAAGAGGGTTTTCTAAGGAAGCATCCACCAGTGCATCATGCGACAGGTATACAGAGATGACCAGTTTGCAGAGTAGTATAAAGTGCAGTGATGTGTCCTATAAGGAGCATTGGTGGCCAGTTTGATGGCAGAATGGTTAAATCATCACTGGCTGTCTAATAAATCACTGTGATTATTTCATGAAAATAATTTCAAATATATTATTTTATGATTTATTTCCCTGAGCCTCCTTTTGCCATTAAAATGCTCAGTCTGATCTTCTGGGCATGTTGATACAAATTAAAATATATTTACATACACAGCCCTGATTGGTGGATAGAGCCTACCCCACTTACCCCTTCAAAGTAGGAGGATACAAGTGCAAATAAAAGATGACTGGTTATTCTGATCAGATTGTGATGTCATGATCTGGGCCAAAAACTCCATCCCACCTGAACAGGCTGCAATTCCAGGAATTCTTTTCAAAACAGTAACACGTTTTTAACTGCACTGTCCCTTTAAAACGAGGTGAAACCAAGTTACTCTTCAGAAAGAGCCACCAGATTGGTGTAAAGACTCAGATTGGTGTAAATAATAGTTCTGGAATCTCCTGTGGCTGTCAATACACCAACCGCTCTCCGTACTAAACTACTGAACTTACCTGGGTCAGTGTTACCATCTACTTCTTCCCTGTTCTCCACTTCTGTGACCACCCTCTCCTCCGCCGCCGCCTCCTCCTCCCCCTCTTTGAGGGCCATCTCCTCCGCCGCCTCCTCCTCCTCCTCTTTGAGGGCCATCTCCTCCGCCGCCTCCTCCTCCTCCTCTTTGAGGGCCATCTCCTCCGCCGCCTCCTCTTTGAGGGCCATCTCCTCCGCCGCCTCCTCTTTGAGGGCCATCTCCTCCGCCGCCTCCTCTTTGAGGGCCATCTCCTCCGCCGCCTCCTCCTCCTCCTCCTCCTCTTCTTTGAGGCCCATCTCCTCCGCCTCCTCTTTGAGGGCCATCTCCTCCTCCTCTTTGAGGCCCATCTCCTCCGCCTCCTCTTTGAGGGCCATCTCCTCCTCCTCTTTGAGGGCCATCTCCTCCGCCGCCTGTTCTTTGAGGGCCATCTCCTCCGCCGCCTCCTCTTTGAGGGCCATCTCCTCCGCCGCCGCCTCCTCCTCCTCCTCTTTGAGGGCCATGTCCTCCGCCTCCTCTTTGAGGGCCATCTCCTCCGCCTCTTCTTTGAGGGCCATCTCCTCCTCCTCCTCTTTGAGGGCCATCTCCTCCTCCTCCTCTTTGAGGGCCATCTCCTCCTCTTTGAGGGCCATCTCCTCCTCTTTGAGGGCCATCTCCTCCTCCTCCGCCTCCTCTTTGAGGGCCATGTCCTCCGCCTCCTCTTTGAGGGCCATGTCCTCCGCCTCCTCTTTGAGGGCCATGTCCTCCGCCTCCTCTTTAATCTCTACCTCTTCTTTGACTTCTCTCTCCTCCTCTTCCTCTTTGACTATCACATTGAGTTCCAGTGGTTGACTACAGTCCTCCAGCTTCACTAAGACCATCTCTGGACCCCACTGTGAGCTTCTCTGTGCTGGAACACCACAGTAAGAACCCGGGGACTTGGGTTCAGACATGGAAGGCTATAGTAGGATTCAAAAGAGGCACAAACAAAATGTAAGATGAATTTCACAAACAGGGTGAGTTTTACAAAATACTGGAACAGCTTAGCTAACGAAGACATATTCCATCCATACTAATACAAATACATATTCCATGTATACTAATACATTTTGCTAGCTGGCATTGCTGTGGCAAAGGTACAGCTAGCGTTGACAGTGTCGAGTTAGTTGGTTTAGCTTGAACTTACAGACGAATTCAAATGTCACCTTTCTCACTAGGATGAAACGATCTAGCTAGATAGACATTTTACCAGCAAGAAGTTAGATTGACGCAATCGCGAACCAAAATGTAATTTGTCATTTGTCATCTCTAAATGAACAGTTAGCTAATGATTAAGGTTAGCTACTTTAATTGAGTTTGTTATCTAAAGCTGGCTAACAAGCTAACGGCCTTGCTAACTAGCCATGCTAACTTACTAGATAAGGGTTGCCAATAGATTTATGCCATTTTAAAGATGGGCAATGCACATATCACATAGTTTACATGTATGTCTTAATAACAAATAACGTTATCATTCACAACGAAGATAAACTCACTTTGTCGGTATGACAGAAAGCCAGTTAGCTTGGCTAGCCGTTTAAATGGGTAATTTAGGAAGCAAGCTAGCTAACGTTAGCACAAATGGATTTGTTTACACGCGATCTGTTGGACGTGGACAAATAATCCCACTACTAATGTTAACCTAAGGAAAAATTACAGAATATGTTAGAAATCTTGATCTTACATTGAAACTGGAATTGGCAGCTCTTGTTGTTCTAGCTATCTGGCGTAACTTTTTCGGTGAGGATTAACTTCTTCTTTGGTATAATGGCGTCCGCAACAATTATATGTGCGTTCCGCCACCTAGTGTACAGGTGGATAATAAGGACCCACAAAGGGGAAAAAATGCATGGTAAAAAATAAAAACCTATACAAAACTGAGCAACGAAATGTTAATTAAACTAAATCAGCCTGCTTTTCTGTTTAATCAGGTTCCTACACAGGCTCAGAAGGATCCTGTGATGGCGGGACTTTTCCTGGCAACTGTGTGCCCATGCAGTGTTTCTGCCGTTAAGTCTTGGAGGCCCAAAAACTTCTCTGACACCTTTATTAAGTTTGCCGATGACACAACCGACAACGATAAGACAGCCTATAGGGAGGAGTTCACAGACCTGGCCGTGTGGTTACAGGATAACAGCCTTTCCGTCTGCTCCATTCTCATCGAAGGCTGTCGTGGAGCAGCTTCAAGTTCCTTGGTGTCCACATCACCAACAAACTATCATGGTCCAAACACACCAAGACAGTCGTGAAGAGGGCACGACAACACCTTTACCCCCTCAGGAGACAGAAAAGATTTGGCATGGGTCCTCAGATCCTCAAAAAGTTCTACAGCTGCACCATCGAGAGCATCCTGACTGGTTGCATCACTGTCTGGTATGGTAACTGCTCGGCCTCCGATCGCAAGGCACTACAGAGGGTAGTGTGTACTGCCCAGGACATCACTGGGGCCAAGTTTCCTGCCACCCAGGACCTCTATACCAGGCGGTGTCAGAGGAAGGCCCTAAGAATTGTCAAAGACTCCAGCCACACTAGACTGTTCTCTCAGCTACCGCAAGGCAAGCGTTACCAGAGAGCCAAGTCTAGATCCAAAAGGCTTCTTAACAGCTTCTACACCCAAGCCATAAGACTCCTGAACAGGTAATCAAATGGCTACCAAGACAATTTGCATTGCCCCCTCTCAACCCTCTCTTATGCTGCTGCTACTCTCTATTTATTATCTATGCATGGTCACTCCACCTACATATTACCTCAATTACCTCGACTAACCGGTGCCCCCGCACATTGACTCTGTACCGGTACCCCTGTACATCAACACCACTTCTGGTTACTATGACTACACAATGTCAACACCATACCACTCCTGGTTACTATGACTACACAATGTCAACACCATACCACTCCTGGGGCCTGTTGCACAAAAGTAGAATTAAGACATCCGGGATAAATGACTCAGCTGAGCTCAATGAAGCCAAAACATGTGCGTCCAGGCTTAATTGGTTGCACAAAGACCAAGCCAGGATGAGCAGACACGGATTCATTAAGCCAGGTGAAACCAATCCTGGATAGGTGCGCGCTCACGGCTCACTCAAATAGACCCCGCCACAGATCACAGATTAACTGATTTACCATGGCAACTAGAGCCGCGTACTTTTCCGCGTCGGAAGCACAAATCCTCATGGAGGCATACGAGGAGGTAAAAGATATAATTAAGAAGAAAGGCAACACCGCCACAGTGATAAAGCAAAGAGAAAAAGCGTGGCAAAGTATTGCAGACCGCCTGAATGCGTAAGTAGTGCACAATTACACACTCACCGCTCCGCTGAAACATCACAATTACAATTCAAATATTTAATTCACATCTCCAAAAATGCAGTTGTACTGTAATTATGAAACGGTTAATTTTTTTTATTGAAATGCACTGCAGATATGAGTGAAATTGTGTAAAGTAACTCCATCACACTGTATAAAGCTATGATAAAATTTTTGATATTTTTACTGAAAACAAGACAAAAATACCAAGTAATTTTTTGCAGTGTGACTCCATTAAGTGTGTGTGTGTGTGTGTGTGTGTAGATTAAACATGAACGGGCCAAAACGGACATGGCAGCAGGTCAAAATCAAATACAAGAACATTCTGCAGAATGGTATGGTCCCTGACTAATATTTAACAAAGCACAAGCATATATTGTACCCAGAAGGTGCCTGCTCACACATTGTCTGTACTGTTTTAGCAGTGAAAAAGAATACCCACAGACAAGGCACGGGTGGTGGGTCACCAAAGGCTGACCTTACCCCAGCAGAGGACATGGCCTTGGAGCTAAATAAAGGCAGGCCCGTCTTAGAGGGGATCCCTGGGGGGAAAGAGACGAGCATAGGTTCCTCCCAAGATGCCACCCGCTTCATTCAAGGTATGTCCTTCCATCTCTACATGGGATACAACCACATTCATATTGAATCAATTTGGACTGTCTGACTTTGGTTTACCTATTGCCTTGCAGTGTCTGGCAGCACTGTGTTCCTGTTAGAGCCACCAGCACAAGCACCAGACGATGCTGATCCAGTGAGTACTCCATCAAAGGCATACTGTAGGCCTGGCATGTCTTGTCTACTAGCTTCAATATGAATCCGATTAAATGTGATAGGGTGAAGGCCCCAGTGCAGCAGCAACAGCACATGATGGAGACGATGATGAGGAGGAGACCATCTCTCTGGATTCCAGAAGGCATGAGGTATCATGTTAAGACTGTGAAAGTACTATTTACTCTACAATGGTGAGGAGTCCTCATCAAAATCAAAAAATCTAATTTCTTTTACAGGACCCAGATGCTATACAGTGGGAAAACCAGCCTGGCAACATAGTGCGTATTAATAAAAGGACACCACATCCTGCCAAATTCCAGCTGCGCTAATTGTATTGTGTTCACAGAGCTCACAAGCTATCAGAAAGTTGTATGGCAACCACCTCCGGTGCCAAATAGAACTGGCAGACATAGACATTCAGTACAAGAAGAAAAAGATGGAAAATCTTGCACTGGAGTTCGAAATAAAAAAGAGGACAATTAGGAAACTGGACCTTGAAATAAAAAAACTTGAGAGGGAGGTGAGATATGCCTTCAATGTACACTGTATGCTAACTGTAACACAAATGTATTAATCATTATTTTTCTTTCCTCCCCCAGCTCCAAGAAGATGACACAGCTCAAAATAAAAATTAGGTATATTCTCGTAAAGTCAAGTGAGCCATGACATATGAGCTCTTATTGTGAGCACACAGGACGGTGGCATCTTTCTAAGGTTTTTTTTATTTTCCCAGCAATCAGTACAACCAAGTCATCGTTATAAGGCATCGCCCTCTTTTGCCCACCCCCCCCCAGCACCAGGTGTGGCCACTAGCCTATATGAAGGCCCAAAATTGTGTGTTCCTTTCTGCTCTGACAATGGCATGCCCATTCGTGCGAGATGTGGTGGATGAAGAAGCACTTGTGCTGAGGAGAGCCTTCAGGTGAGAAAGGGTCTTCAGGGACCGGTTGGACCCACTGGCCTTCCCTGATGACCATCTATATGAAAGATACAGGTTTTCTGCAGATGGCATCAGGTATCTATGCAGACTACTGGGTCCCAGGATTAAGCACCGCACTGCACGGAGCCATGCACTGAGTGTGGAGCAAATGGTTTGTGTGGCCTTGCGCTTTTTTGCTAGTGGAGCCTTCCTGTACTCAGTGGGGGATGCAGAACAGCTGAACAAGGCCACAATTTGCCGCACAATAAGGAGTGTGTGTCTGGCTATCAAAGCATTAGCAGATGTCTTCATCTCCTTCCCTGGCCACAGAAGACTCTGTGACATCAAAGAGGAGTTCTATAGGATTGCAGGTAAGAGGATCTACAAATTACAGGACAACTGTTAACACATAGTAGGATACTCATTACTTTGTGTGACAGGTTTCCCCAATGTCATTGGTGCAGTGGACTGCACACACATAAGGATAAAAGCCCCCTCAGGTGCCCATGAGGCCGATTTTGTGAATAGGAAATCCTTTCACAGCATTAATGTTCAGGTGAACATAACTTTTTGATATTGTCCATTGACGAACACTCTGCATTGCCAGTGATGTGCATTGATTGGTGTAATATTCCTCATCTTATGATTTCAGATGGTCTGCAATGCTGACTGTGTGATCAGCAATGTTGTGGCAAAATGGCCTGGCTCAGTCCATGACTCCAGAATCTTTCGGGCCTCTGAAATCTATCAGTGCCTATCACAAGGTAATCCACACAACCCCTATTTATAACCATCATGGCTGTGTCAAGAATATCACTGTGTTTATGAGGTAGTAATGATGAGATTTTGTGTTGACAGGTGAATTCTCTGGTGTGTTGCTGGGAGACAGGGGGTATGGCTGCCAGCCTTTTCTCCTGACACCTTTCACAGACCCCCAGGAAGCACAGCAGGCCTACAACCATGCCCATGCCAGGACCAGGGCCAGAGTTGAAATGACCTTTGGCCTCCTGAAGGCACGCTTTCACTGCCTTCACAAATTAAGGGTCAGCCCTGTTAGGGCATGTGATATTACTGTGGCTTGTGCTGTCCTTCACAATGTGGCCTGCCTGAGGAAGGAGAGGGCCCCCAGAGTGCCACCAGCCATGGACTGGGACAATCCGGCAATCTTCCCTGATGACGACAGTGGTCGGCTGCTGAGGGACCAATATGTGTTGAATTATTTTAGTTAGTATGTGTGCTTTCAATTTTGGTTAAATATGTCCTGCGGTGGCAGAGGAATTTGGTTTTTTTTGGGTTCGTTTTTTGACGAATTTGGCCTCTTATGATGTTTGTGCGGTATACTGTGTGTAATACAAGGCTGCAGGGAGGCTACTGCATCCATTCATTTGTCTGTTCAGTTGATGTGTATGGATTTGTCCTGCATTTATTTTAGTGTGCAGACATGCAGGGTGTGTTATACACATTCAAAGGTCTGTATATGTATCATTTTGTATAATATGCTTAGATTCTGTGCTTTCCATCTTGTAGAGTCACTGTGACTTCAGTTTTGAAAGGAGCTGATGGTTTACCTGCTTTGTTTTGTCCTTATTCAATAAAGGAACATAATGTTACACATTGTGTTTTTATATTCATATGGAATGTGTATTTGTTTATATGACAGAGTACTAGGGCCACACTGAAGAAAAAGGATAAAGTCATAAATTTATGAGGCTGGTTCTTTCTGCAGAAAAGCTACATATTGTTTTTACAGTTTTGATACTTATGACAATGTGATACTTAATATTCTGGCACATCAGCATGTCTTTGTTTATGAAACCATACTGAAGTACAATTTCACGAAATGCCCCACATCTGTCATTTTAACAACTGTCCTCCTTTAAAACAACTGGTTACAATATTATGACTTGTGTTTTTTTCCCCTCTGTGGCCCTAATATTCTAGCATTTTATATATAGCCTTATAGTCTATGGGAAACTGTAAATTATCTAATGATAGCAACATCATCTAAAAATCATTTTTTATCCAAAATCATTGAAATTAATGATCACAAACGTTTAAATAACAGTGGGTCTAGTTATATGTGATAACAATGTATAGTGAGCAGTGAAATAACTATTGGTTTCCATTTGTGGTGACTGCTGACTGACATTAGGGATGAGATTAAATAGATCCTGGAATTTAGCCTGGTCTGGAGCAGGCTAGCTCCACAGAATAAATCTCCATGGTAATTTATACCATAACATATCCTCCTGCCCCCTATCCATCTTTAGTGCAACCGGATTACGGATCAATTGAGCCAGGATCACCAAGATATCCTGGCTTAATCCCTTATCCTAGTTTTGTGCAACAGGCCCCTGGTTACTATGTCTACACAATGTCAACACCATAACACTCCTGGTTACTATGACTACATTCACTTTTCCTGAAGCCTTCTTCACCGTCCTCGTGACTTCAAAAGAGTTTCCCAAATAAACATCATTATCCAAAAAACGTTCTCCAACAAGCAACGATTCATCAGACTCATTTGCACAACAATTTCTCCCTTTTTGTTCCATTCTTGGACTTCACTGTTGTCCACTCATCCTTCTCGCTAACGGTCCTCGACGTGCTTTCAGCACGACACTTCTGCCTCCGCCATCATCCCTATAGTGTCATACCAGGGTTAAACTTATTCGATGAGGTTTAACAGAGGTTGGCATCCAATAATTATTGCATTACAGCCACCTACTAGAATGGAGAATATCTCCATTATACTTTGCTTGAAAAAAATAATAAAACAGATACTCTGCCATCTAACACTACACTCAGAAAAAAAGTAGATATTTAGTGTCAGTCAAAAGTTTGGACAAACCTACTATTCCAGGGTTTTTCTTTATTTTGACGATTTTCTACATTGTAGAATAATAGTGAAGACATCAAAACTATGAAATAACACATACTGTACAGAATCATGTAGTAACATAAAAGGGATTAATAAATCAAAATATATTTTATTTGAGATTCTTCAAAGTAGCCACCTTTTGCCTTGATGACAGCTTTGCGCACTCTTGGAATTCTCTCAACGAGCTTCATGAGGTAGTCACCTGGAATGAATTCAATTAACAGCTGTGCCTTCTTAATTCATTTGTGGAATTTCTTTCCTTCTTAACACGTTTGAGCCAATCAGTTGTGTTGTGACAAGGTAGGGGGTGGTATACAGAAGAGCCCTATTTGGTAAAAGACCCAAGTCCATATTATGACAAGAACAGCTCAAATGACATGGTTAGTCAATCTGGAAATATAAGAACTTTGAAAGTTTCTTCAAGTGCAGTCGCAAAAACCATCAAGTGCTATGATGAAACTGGCTCTCATGAGGACCGGCAAAGGAAGGAAAGACTCAGACTTACCTGTGCTACAGAGGATAAGTTCATTAGAGTTAACTGCACCTCAGATTGCAGCCCAAATAAATGCTTCACAGAGTTTGGGTAACAGACACATAACATCAACTGTTCAGAGGAGACTGTGTAAATCAGGCCTTCGTGGTCTAATTGCTGCAAAGAAACCACTACTAAAGGACACCAAGAAGAAGAAGAGCCTTGCTTGGGCCAAGAAACACGAGCAATGGACATTAGACTGGTGGAAATCTGTCCTTTGGTTTGATGAGTCCAAATTTAAGACTTCTGGTTCCAACCGCCGTGTCTTTGTCTGTGTGAGGAACTTTTCTGAAACGGAAGCAAATGGAACGAAACAGGGATAAACTTACCTTTGTCCAACAGAAACTCTAATGTGCAACTGTTGGACTAATGACTAATGATTAAACCCTAGATCAGCTAGATGCAGGCAAGTGTGCAAGGCAGTATTGAACGCGTCTGTCACCTTGATTACTCTAAATTATCTCCACCTGTGCACCTGTGTTTTAAACTTTAATTCATAGGCCAGGTTGTAGCATCCTCGTGATGGGTAGAGGGAAAATGAGTATCGTGTAGTAGCCTAAACCTATCGATGTTCCATTGATCTGGATGAATGGAATATGAATGACAGTCATCCAGTCTGCTGTAATAGAAATAAGGCTCATACATTTAAAATATATATATTCCTTCTCATCTTAAAACGGCACCAAACGCCACAGCTTTAATTACAGTATAGCCTACCTGTAAAGCACCAGATATAATGACTCTTCAACCCTCCATAATAAAGAGAGACAGGATACTTACAATAGTTGTGTTTATTTTCTGCCATTTAGAAGTTTTTGTTGTTTACATTTTCCGTGACTAAATTATATATTTTTTCTTCTTTAAAAAAAAAAAAGTGATGTAGAAATCCAACTAGAATATATGATGTCTGTGATTACTCAGGATTCTCTATGGACAGATATTAGCTATGGCTTCCACAATGTCAACTTCACTCAGTTTTCTCTGCCGTGCTGCCTGTTTGGTGATTCCTGAAATAGGGATATGTTCACAATAAAGCCTTCTCATACCAGCTTTATTTTAAGAACATGGTAAGGAATCTCTCCAGGGTGAGTTAGCTTGTGTTTCTTTAGGTCTCCTAGGCGACGGAATCTTTTCCTCACACTGTGCCAGTGAAATGGTGGGTCTTCAAATTTGTTCACTGACTGAAGCTTTCCACACAGGGAGCAGCTGCCACAATCCTTTGCAAGTCATTTTTTAACCCCCTTTATCTAACCAGGTAAGTTATTATTAGTCATAATTAGCTGGTGTTATTTTGGAAATAAACTGGTGAAACTATCCCCACATTGATAGCAGAGTTAAGGCTTCTCCCCTATGTGAACAAACGGGTGTCTTCAGATCTAACGACACAGCTTTTCTCCTGTATGAATTCCCTGATGCTTCTTCAAATTTGCTGATTGACTGAAACGCTTCCCACACAGAGCAGCGGTATTGTTTCTCTCCTGTGTGAATTAACTGGACGTTAGGTGGTGTAAATGACTGACACACTTCCCACAATGAGAGCATTGTTAAGGCTTCTCTACGGTGTGGGTTAGTTGGTGTCTCTTTAGGTTTCCTACCAGACTGAAACTCTTTCCACACTGAGAACAGCGGTAAGGTTTCTCCCCTGTGTGAGTTATCTGATGTTTCTTCAGAGTTGATGAATGACTGAAACTCTTACCACACTGGGAGCATTGGAACAGCTTTCCACCCGTGTGAATCAGCTGGTGTTTCTTTAGGAAATATAAACTGGTGAAACTAGCCCCACATTGAGAGCAGTGGTAAGGCTTCTCTCCTGTGTGAATTAACTGGTGTGTATTTAGGTTGGCTAACTGACTGAAACTCTTCCCACAATGAGAGCAGAGGTAAGGCTTTTCTCCAGTGTGAGTTAGGTGGTGTTTCTTTAGGAAATATAAACTGGTGAAACTATCCCCACATTGAGAGCAGAGGTAAGGCTTCTCTCCTGTGTGAGTTATCTGGTGTGGCTTCAGTTCAGATAACGTGGTGAAACTCTTCCCACATTGAGAACAAAGGTAAGGCTTCTCTCCTGTGTGAGTCAGTTGGTGTCTTTTCAGACTTGATAACTGACTGAAACTCTTTCCACATTGGGAGCAGTGGAAAGGCTTCTCTCCTGTGTGCGTTCTCGTGTGTGACTTTAATTCTCTTGGAGATCTGAAATCCTTCCCACACTGAGAGCAGTTGTATGGCTTCTCTCCTGTGTGAATTAACTGGTGTGTATTTCGGTTGGCTAACTGACTGAAACTCTTCCCACAATGAGAGCAGAGGTAAGACTTCTGTCCTGTGTGAGTTAGGTGGTGGTTTCTCAAAGTTGTTAACTGACTGAAACTCTTTCCACATTGGGAGCAGTGGTAAGGCTTCTCTCCGGTGTGAGTTCTCTGGTGCGTCTTTAGATGGTCCGAATGACTGCAACCCTTTCCACAAACAGTGCAGTGGTATGGCTTCTCTCCTGTGTGAGTTCTCTGGTGCGTCTTGAGTTTGCTTGGTGTTTCACATCTCATCCCACATTGACCACACGGGTATGTCGCCATCGTTTTTTGAGTCTGTTTTGATTTGAGGTGAGTTGGACAAATAACACTGCCTCTGCAATCTGAGCAGGGTCGGGGCCTACAAGTGTGTCTTCTCAACTCCTCTGGATCATAGAAACTAGTGAAGCAGTCCATGCAGTGGTGATGTTTTTGTCTGGAGTTCCTCTGTCTGTGTTTATGGTTTCCTGATGCTGTGGAACTGGGCTCACTGTCTGAACCTGGGTTGGAGATCTCTCCTGTGGGAATATGAACAGATATGGGATTAGAATCAGGAACAGCATTGAAATGGTCTTTAACAGCCGTTTTTATATCAATATCAAACCATTTATTGGGTAACAATTGAGTACTTCACTTTAATACACTGAACAAAAATATAAATGCAAGAAACAACAATTTCAAAAATTATAATCATAAAAGGAAATCAGTGAATTAAAAAACATTCATTAGGCCCTAATCTATGGATTTCACATGACTGATATGCATCGGTTGGTCATAGATATGGGGCGGCAGGGTAGCCTAGTGGTTAGAGCGTTGGACTAGTAACCGAAAGGTTGCAAGTTCAAATCCCTGAGCTGACAAGGCCTGCCCATACCCATTACCACTCTGTTCACAACGTTATCAGCAAATCACTCGCCCACAGGACACCATACACGCTTTCTGCCATCTGACCGGTACAGTTGAAACCAGGATTCATCCGTGAAGAGCACACTTCTCCAGCGTGCTTATGTTAGAGAATTGAACATTAAGAGAATTGAACATTAAAAAAACTTGAATATCTTTGGCCTTGTGTTGCGTGACAAAACTGCACATTTTAGAGTGGTCTTTTATTGTCCCCAGTTCCATGTAATGATCACGCTGTTTAATCAGCTTCCTGATATGCCACACCTGTCAGGTGGATGGATTCTCTTTGCAAAGGAGAAATGCTCACTAACAGGTATATAAACAAATTTGTGCCTCAAATGTAAATAAACTTTTTGTACATGCACATTTGTGGGATGTTTTCTTTCAGTTCATGAAATATTGGACCAATATTTTACAGGTTGCATTTACATTTTTTGTTCAGTGTAGATTTCCATTGAAATTGGAAAGAGAAAAAAAAAAAGCTTTTTAGCAAAAAAAAAAAAAAAAAAAAAAAACTTTCTCCAGGAAGAACTTTGCACAATTTACCACATGGTGACATCACCATGGAAGCCTCAACTCCCGGCCACACAAGTCTGCTGATTACAAGGTCCTGCGTAAAACAGCAACTAACAGGACATTTTTTAAATCACACTTTTAGTGTTAGTTTCATCAGCTGTCGTACAAAATGATGTAAAACACAGGAAAAACTGCATTTTGAGTGCACTTGGACTTAAAAATCTAGATTCCTTATTTAAACCAATAACAAAGAAAACACCACATCTCTGTTGTGGTAAAACTGAGGGAAATGTAACCACTCTCAAATGAAATAGACAGATCTGAAGATACAAGGACTGACCATGCATGATATCAACATTATAGTTTTAACCATGTTTAGAGGCGATACAGTGTTTGGTTACTTTTAACATTGTTTACAAAAATTGGAGTAAAACAAGCTTATTTGTTGGGTTCTGATGGGGAACAACCGTTGAACTACGCTCATGTGCCATTTATAAAAGTGATATTCTTCAAGAATCAATGGGTAAATATCATTAATTTCAAAGTCAAAAAATTGATGTAGCAGCAAAGGATTCTAGATTTAAGAATGTTCCCCATTGTACACAAGGTTCAATGAAAATGTTTACTTCTGCTTTGTCCCTGAAAGACACAGGTTGGAGAGGTTGGAGCAGGGGACTTCCATGCTCTGGCTCCCGTGGAGCAGTTGTTGTGGAGGGTTAAGTGCCTTACTCAAGGGCACAACAGCGGGTGATGACGTCTGGGATTTTGATATCAGATAGCAGCAACCTTCCAGTTGCACAGCTCACCTTCCGACAGAGTTTTGGAACCTCCAGGGGCTGCCAACGCACCAACTTCTCTGCAGGACCCGGAATTCAAACTGTCAATCCTTGGTCGCTGGCTCACCTCTCTAACCGTTAGGCTGCCGGCCGCCCCTCTAAACAAACACAATATGGATGTTCCAGGAAAAAAAAAACGTCTCTTCTGCATCGCTTTGATATTTTAAGAAGAAATTGTGCACCAATAATGACTTTTAAAAGCTTGTTATATTAAAATGACCACAGAGAAGTGCAGATATGTAGCATTTTGACAAGTCCCTCCTGTGCACCTCAGTGGACGTCTTGGACGAGTTTAACCCATCGAACACCAAAACGTATCGACATTTTCACCATCATTGTAAAGCCCTAGCGTTGATGCTTCTAGAAAGTCCTTTCTGAACGTTATTATTTATTTCATGTGATTAGTGACTCATTTAGGACCGTCCCTCGTTTTAAGGTCAAACCCGTTACGGAAACTGAACGCTCGTTTTAAAGATGGTGAAACTATTCCTTTTTGGAGAGAAGAGGAGGGCTCTCAATCAACGTGAGTCGAGGTGCAATCTAAAAAATACATCATCATCGCAAAGGAAAATCATAACACTGGCACTTCCCTTTGTGGGATTATTCTGATGAAGGCCAACGTAGACTGAAACATTGACCTTTAACCTTGTTTAAATAAAACAAAGACACTATTCCTTCTACATCGTTTTTTAAGACAGAAACATTGACCATCTAATAGTCAAATCATAGTGTATAAACAGGTGAGCTGGTTCTACTCTTTATGTATAAACAGGTGAGCTGGTTCTACTCTTTATGTATAAACAGGTGAGCTGGTTCTACTCTTTATGTATAAACAGGTGAGCTGGTTCTACTCTTTATGTATAAACAGGTGAGCTGGTTCTACTCTTTATGTATAAACAGGTGAGCTGGTTCTCCTCTTCATGTATAAACAGGTGAGCTGGTTCTACTCTTTATGTATAAACAGGTGGTTCTACTCTTTATGTATAAACAGGTGGTTCTACTCTTTATGTATAAACAGGTGGTTCTACTCTTTATGTATAAACAGGTGGTTCTACTCTTTATGTATAAACAGGTGGTTCTACTCTTTATGTATAAACAGGTGGTTCTTCTCTTTATGTATAAACAGGTGGTTCTACTCTTTATGTATAAACAGGTGGTTCTACTCTTTATGTATAAACAGGTGGTTCTACTCTTTATGTATAAACAGGTGGTTCTACTCTTTATGTATAAACAGGTGGTTCTACTCTTTATGTATAAACAGGTGAGCTGGTTCTCCTCTTTATGTATAAACAGGTGGTTCTACTCTTTATGTATAAACAGGTGAGCTGGTTCTCCTCTTTATGTATAAACAGGTGGTTCTACTCTTTATGTATAAACAGGTGAGCTGGTTCTCCTCTTTATGTATAAACAGGTGGTTCTACTCTTTATGTATAAACAGGTGAGCTGGTTCTCCTCTTTATGTATAAACAGGTGGTTCTACTCTTTATGTATAAACAGGTGGTTCTACTCTTTATGTATAAACAGGTGAGCTGGTTCTCCTCTTTATGTATAAACAGGTGGTTCTACTCTTTATGTATAAACAGGTGAGCTGGTTCTCCTCTTTATGTATAAACAGGTGGTTCTACTCTTTATGTATAAACAGGTGGTTCTACTCTTTATGTATAAACAGGTGAGCTGGTTCTACTCTTTATGTATAAACAGGTGGTTCTACTCTTTATGTATAAACAGGTGAGCTGGTTCTACTCTTTATGTATAAACAGGTGAGCTGGTTCTACTCTTTATGTATAAACAGGTGGTTCTACTCTTTATGTATAAACAGGTGGTTCTACTCTTTATGTATAAACAGGTGGTTCTACTCTTTATGTATAAACAGGTGAGCTGGTTCTACTCTTTATGTATAAACAGGTGGTTCTACTCTTTATGTATAAACAGGTGAGCTGGTTCTACTCTTTATGTATAAACAGGTGGTTCTACTCTTTATGTATAAACAGGTGGTTCTACTCTTTATGTATAAACAGGTGAGCTGGTTCTACTCTTTATGTATAAACAGGTGGTTCTACTCTTTATGTATAAACAGGTGAGCTGGTTCTACTCTTTATGTATAAACAGGTGAGCTGGTTCTACTCTTTATGTATAAACAGGTGGTTCTACTCTTTATGTATAAACAGGTGAGCTGGTTCTCCTCTTTATGTATAAACAGGTGAGCTGGTTCTACTCTTTATGTATAAACAGGTGAGCTGGTTCTACTCTTTATGTATAAACAGGTGAGCTGGTTCTCCTCTTTATGTATAAACAGGTGAGCTGGTTCTACTCTTTATGTATAAACAGGTGAGCTGGTTCTCCTCTTTATGTAAAAACAGGTGAGCTGGTTCTACTCTTTATGTATAAACAGGTGAGCTGGTTCTACTCTTTATGTATAAACAGGTGAGCTGGTTCTACTCTTTATGTATAAACAGGTGAGCTGGTTCTCCTCTATGTATAAACAGGTGAGCTGGTTCTACTCTTTATGTATAAACAGGTGAGCTGGTTCTCCTCTTTATGTATAAACAGGTGAGCTGGTTCTACTCTTTATGTATAAACAGGTGAGCTGGTTCTACTGTATATGGCCATGTTGTGGTGGGAAGCGGAGTGGTTTAGAATAACAGGACAACCCTGTTAACCCTTACAGTGCCGTGAAAACACATTTTCCCTCTTTCTGATTGTCTCTATGACTTGGGATTAGGTCTGGACCTTGAATAGGCCACTCCAGAACTACACGTTTGACAGAGGGCTCTATTTTAACAAACCTAACGCAATGGTAAATATTTGTGCCCATTTTCAGAATCGGAATTATGGGCGCAGTAGCTTGTGGTGGCGTGAAAGAGCTGGGTTTTGATGAATAAACAAGTTGTGGGGGTTGGAGACTTGGCCCCTCACTGGCCAATCAGTAAGCTCCATGGCTGAATATGTGGCTCCTTCATGTTGTGTCTTCACAGTTTTATTTATTGCGTTGTCATCAACTCCAACTCCAACTAGTTCGTTAAATTGCTTGCCCCATATTTGCTAAATATGTTGAACATGTTTGCAGTCAGCATGGTTCTTATTGCATTGCCTCAATGTGGAAATACATGATTAAACATAGGCTATAGCATTAACACTGATATAGGGGCTAGGCCTACTGTAAATTGCAGTCTTGATTCCAAACAGTCAAAAAGCAAGATTAAATTCACTAGGCTATTGATAAGGCCTAAAAAGACAGTGTATAATTCTAATCATAATCGGCCGTCTAAATACAGTTACAGGCACCATGATTTGTTCCCTGTGCGTTTAATACAGACAAGGCAACTTAGACTATGGAGGGTTTTACATAGAAACTCTTTCACAGGAGCTGGATAAAGATCCAATATCAAAGAGACGGGGGAAATGTCCACTCACCATTATACTGTTGTATTGTTATGTTTCATAAACATCCTTCATCCATCTAACGGGGGAAATGTCCACTCACCATTATACTGTTGTATTGTTATGTTTTATAAACATCCTTCATCCATCTAACGGGGGGAATGTCCACTCACCATTATACTGTTGTATTGTTATGTTTCATAAACATCCTTCATCCATCTAACGGGGGAAATGTCCACTCACCATTATACTGTTGTATTGTTATGTTTTATAAACATCCTTCATCCATCTAACGGGGGAAATGTCCACTCACCATTATACTGTTGTATTGTTATGTTTTATAAACATCCTTCATCCATCTAACGGGGGAAATGTCCACTCACCATTATACTGTTGTATTGTTATGTTTTATAAACATCCTTCATCCATCTAACGGGGGAAATGTCCACTCACCATTATACTGTTGTATTGTTATGTTTTATAAACATCCTTCATCCATCTAACGGGGGAAATGTCCACTCACCATTATACTGTTGTATTGTTATGTTTTATAAACATCCTTCAACCATCTAACGGGGGAAATGTCCACTCACCATTATACTGTTGTATTGTTATGTTTTATAAACATCCTTCATCCATCTAACGGGGGAAATGTCCACTCACCATTATACTGTTGTATTGTTATGTTTTATAAACATCCTTCATCCATCTAACGGGGGAAATGTCCACTCACCATTATACTGTTGTATTGTTATGTTTTATAAACATCCTTCATCCATCTAACAGGGGAAATGTCCACTCACCATTATACTGTTGTATTGTTATGTTTTATAAACATCCTTCATCCATCTAACGGGGGAAATGTCCACTCACCATTATACTGTTGTATTGTTATGTTTCATAAACATCCTTCATCCATCTAACGGGGGAAATGTCCACTCACCATTATACTGTTGTATTGTTATGTTTCATAAACATCCTTCATCCATCTAACGGGGGAAATGTCCACTCACCATTATACTGTTGTATTGTTATGTTTCATAAACATCCTTCATCCATCTAACGGGGGAAATGTCCACTCACCATTATACTGTTGTATTGTTATGTTTTATAAACATCCTTCATCCATCTAACGGGGGAAATGTCCACTCACCATTATACTGTTGTATTGTTATGTTTTATAAACATCCTTCATCCATCTAACGGGGGAAATGTCCACTCACCATTATACTGTTGTATTGTTATGTTTTATAAACATCCTTCAACCATCTAACGGGGGAAATGTCCACTCACCATTATACTGTTGTATTGTTATGTTTTATAAACATCCTTCATCCATCTAACGGGGGAAATGTCCACTCACCATTATACTGTTGTATTGTTATGTTTTATAAACATCCTTCATCCATCTAACGGGGGAAATGTCCACTCACCATTATACTGTTGTATTGTTATGTTTTATAAACATCCTTCATCCATCTAACAGGGGAAATGTCCACTCACCATTATACTGTTGTATTGCTATGTTTTATAAACATCCTTCATCCATCTAACGGGGGAAATGTCCACTCACCATTATACTGTTGTATTGTTATGTTTCATAAACATCCTTCATCCATCTAACGGGGGAAATGTCCACTCACCATTATACTGTTGTATTGTTATGTTTTATAAACATCCTTCATCCATCTAACGGGGGAAATGTCCACTCACCATTATACTGTTGTATTGTTATGTTTTATAAACATCCTTCAACCATCTAACGGGGGAAATGTCCACTCACCATTATACTGTTGTATTGTT
This sequence comes from Oncorhynchus clarkii lewisi, assembly GCF_045791955.1. Classification (NCBI taxonomy): domain Eukaryota; kingdom Metazoa; phylum Chordata; class Actinopteri; order Salmoniformes; family Salmonidae; genus Oncorhynchus; species Oncorhynchus clarkii. The sequence continues at coordinate 8,813,408 of NC_092163.1, forward strand.
ATGTTTTATAAACATCCTTCATCCATCTAACGGGGGAAATGTCCACTCACCATTATACTGTTGTATTGTTATGTTTTATAAACATCCTTCATCCATCTAACGGGGGAAATGTCCACTCACCATTATACTGTTGTATTGTTATGTTTTATAAACATCCTTCATCCATCTAACAGGGGAAATGTCCACTCACCATTATACTGTTGTATTGCTATGTTTTATAAACATCCTTCATCCATCTAACGGGGGAAATGTCCACTCACCATTATACTGTTGTATTGTTATGTTTCATAAACATCCTTCATCCATCTAACGGGGGAAATGTCCACTCACCATTATACTGTTGTATTGTTATGTTTCATAAACATCCTTCATCCATCTAACGGGGGAAATGTCCACTCACCATTATACTGTTGTATTGTTATGTTTTATAAACATCCTTCATCCATCTAACGGGGGAAATGTCCACTCACCATTATACTGTTGTATTGTTATGTTTCATAAACATCCTTCATCCATCTAACGGGGGAAATGTCCACTCACCATTATACTGTTGTATTGTTATGTTTTATAAACATCCTTCAACCATCTAACGGGGGAAATGTCCACTCACCATTATACTGTTGTATTGTTATGTTTTATAAACATCCTTCAACCATCTAACGGGGGAAATGTCCACTCACCATTATACTGTTGTATTGTTATGTTTTATAAACATCCTTCATCCATCTAACGGGGGAAATGTCCACTCACCATTATACTGTTGTATTGTTATGTTTCATAAACATCCTTCATCCATCTAACGGAGCAAATGTGCACTTTTCCATAAATAGAAGGAGAAATTGCATTGAAGCCATGTCCGTTCTCACCATGAAACCGTGGACACTGAATCTTTCTAATACCTTTGGTTTTCGTTTAATTTGATTAAAACCCAAATCTATTTGTTAAACCAACAACAATATTTCTAAATAGGATTTGGGTCAGAAACATCAACTCATAAAATCGCTTCTCTGTGCACACGCCTAAATGTCTTCACACATAACATTTGCAAGTGTATTAAAAAATACTAGGCTCCTATCAATAGTTGATGGCATTATAGGAGGATGGAATAGTTTGGAGCTGGAGTTGGGGCTGGATAGCTTACTCAAAACGAGGAAAATGAAGTATGCTGGTATGTGAATTGTGAATAATGAAAAAACATTAAGGCTAATATTTCAAGGCACTCTCAGTAGACCATTTAAATCCCCTTTATTATTAGGCTACTGGGCTAATGGCCAGGATGAAAAGACACCTATGTGATGCTGTTAAACCAGCCAGGATTTAGGAGTAGGGTAGGCTGTTTGTAAATACCAGATTCACCAGCACAAAATGAACATCTCTCTACCATGGACACTGTGTGTCATGGCTGGATAGGTTGTGGTTCCACTCTCTAAACCAACTGTGTTACCAAGGAGACCTGCTGTTTGTGGGTCTGAAACATTCCTTTTAGAGCTGCATGAAACTATCAGTGTTTTTAAGGACACACCTCCAATATTGCCACCACTCCCAGCTCAGCACAAGTGAACTGATATTACACAGATGTTAGGCAGGCACATAGGTGAACCTGGCGTTGGGGCTGGAAAATGCCAGCGCTCATGCTCTTACAATTCCAAACTAATGTGTATTTGACATTTGGGCCTCCTAATCGCCAGCTGAAAACAGCCCATAATGTTAAAGCCCCCATGCAGTATTTTTAATAAATCACTGCATGTTTTTATTTCATGAAAATAACTTCAAATATATTTGTTATCATTGATTTCCCTGAGCCTCCTTTTGCCATTGAAATGCTCAGTCTGATCTTCTGGGCATGTTGATACAAATTAAAATAAATGTACATACACAGCCCTAATTGGTGGACAGAGCCTACCCCGCTTACCCCTTCAAAGAAAAAGTTACCAGATTGGTGGAAAGACAATAATAGTTCTGGAATCCCCTGTGGTTGTCAATGCACCAGCCTCTCTCCATCCTAAACTACTGAACTTACCTGGGTCAGTGTTCCCATCTACTTCTTCCTCCTCTTCCCTGTTCTCCACTTCTGTGAATGCTCTCTCCGCCTCCTCCTCCTCTTTGTATGCTCTCTCCTCCGCCTCCTCTTTGAATGCTCTCTGCTCCGCTGTGAATGCTCTCTGCACCGCCTCCTCTGTGAATGCTCTCTGCTCCGCTGTGAATGCTCTCTCCTCCGCCTCCTCTGTGACTGCTCTCTGCTCCACTATGAATGCTCTCTGCTCCGCCTCCTCTGTGAATGCTCTCTGCTCCTCTTTGAATGCTCTCTCCGCCTCCTCCTCCTCTTTGAATGCTCTCTCCTCCGCCTCCTCTGTGACTGCACTCTGCTCCTCTTTGAATGCTCTCTCCGCCTCCTCCTCCTCTTTGTATGCTCTCTCCTCCGCCTCCTCTTTGAATGCTCTCTGCTCCGCTGTGAATGCTCTCTCCTCCGCCTCTTCTGTGACTGCTCTCTGCTCCTTTGTGAATGCTCTCTCCTCCGCCTCCTCTTTGAATGTGCGCTCCTCTGCCTCCTCCTCTTTGAATGCTCTCTCCTCTGCCTCCTCTTTGAATGCTCTCTCCTCCCCCTCCTCTTTAATCCCTCTCTCCTCCCCCTCCTCTTTAATCCCTCTCTCCTCCCCCTCCTCTTTAATCCCTCTCTCCTCCTCCTCTTTGACTATCACATTGAGTTCCAGTGGTTGACTGCAGTCCTCCAGCTTCACTAAGACCATCTCTGGACCCCACTGTGAGCTTCTCTGTGCCGGAACACCACAGTAAGAACCCAGGGACTTGGGTTCAGACATGGAAGGCTATAGTAGGATTCAAAAGAGGCATAAACGAAAACGTAAGGTGAGTTTCACAACTGGAACATCTTAGTTAATAAAGGAATATATCTAAATATTCACTAATACATTTAGCTAGCTAGTATTGCTTTGGCGATTGTACAGCTAGCGTTTGCAACGTTAAGCTAGTTGGGTTAGCATTAGCTTACTGACGAATTTTACTGTCACTTTCTCACTAGGAAAAAACGATAAACAAATTATCAGCAAGAAGTTCATTTGAAACATTGCCGAACCAAAATAACATTTGATTTGTAATCTCTAAAATGACCAATTAGCTAATGATTAGGTACTGAAATTAAAATAACTAGCTTGCTAGCTAGCCAGCCTTAGAAACAGACTAGCTAACTAGCCATGCTAACTTATTAGCTAAGGGTTGCCAATATATCTTTGCCATCTTGAAGATGGACAATTCACACATCACACAATTCACATTACTGTCTTAATAACAAATAACGGTATCATTCACAACAGCATCTTTAAGAGTTGCTTGGCATGATCGATCGATAGATAGATAGAAACCTTCGTTAGCTTGAGTAGGCATTTTAATGACCAGTGAGTAAGCTAGCTAACGTTTGCTAAAATGGCTATTGTTTACACATAATTTGGTGGACGTGGATAAATAATCCGCCTACTAATGTTTACATATGGAATCGTTTCAGAATATATTAGAAATCTAGGTCTTACCTTGACGCTTGACATTGAACTGGCAGCTGTTGTTGTTCTAGCTCGCGCAACTCCTTCTTTGGTTTAACGGCGGGTGGCATCCAGTATAATGTTGCATTACCGCCACCACCTGGACCGGAGAATAAATAAATTATACTTTGTGATAGAAAAATACAAATTACCCTGCCAAGTATTGTTGATGTTCTCGGTATCCATAGCCAGAATAGCCAGAGGTTTCCTGTTATATTCATCATTAGCATTTCGCTACACTCGCATTAACATCTCGCATTATGTGTATGTGACAAATAAAATTTGATTTGATTTTATTATTATTTTTTACCTTGGTTTTTGTGGTAAGTGTGAATGAAAAAATATTTTGGGATATTGGTTTTCATAAACATACATTGTCCTATGGGATATTCATTGGCAAGGTAAGGAAGGAGGATGGTAAATGTGATATGCATAACACATACCAATTAACATACCTTTGTATTTTTTGGATTCACAGACTTCACCATCCCTACACCTCTGAATATAACAGGAAACCTGTTCAATCATCATGCACTGCAAAATCATTCTGGCTATATACGGAGAACATCAACACATTAACATCAACAGGCCAGAGGATTGGACATTGGACTTGGGGCTCTGCTGGGAGTTTACCTCATGTTTAGATTGTTTGTATTCTGCTTTGCCACTAAAATCATAACACTGATAACTAAAATATTGTATTATTGTTGTTATTGTTATGCATATTAATAATAATATGGGGGAGGGGGATACATTTTTACCCCAAAATGTTATTTTAAAAGGTTATTTGAATAACTTATAGGGCTTCCCCCACCGTTTCAATTTGAAGAACTTATAGGGCTTCCCCCAGTTTCAATTTGAAGAACTTATAGGGCTTCCCTCACAGTTTCAATGTGAAGAACTTGTAGGGCTTCCCCCACAGTTTCAATGTGAAGAACTTGTAGGGCTTCCCCCACAGTTTCATTTTGAAAAACTTGTAGGGCTTCCCCCAGTTTCAATTTGAAGAACTTATAGGGCTTCCCCCACAGTTTCAATGTGAAGAACTTGTAGGGCTTCCCCCACAGTTTCAATTTGAAGAACTTATAGGGCTTCCCCCACAGTTTAAATGGTAAGAACTTATAGGGCTTCCCTCACAGTTTCAATTCGAAGAAGTTATAGGGCTTCCCCCACAGTTTCAATGTGAAGAATTTATAGGGCTTCTCCCACAGTTTCAATGTGAAGAATTTATAGGGCTTCCCCCACAGTTTCAATGTGAAGAACTTATAGGGCTTCCCTCACAGTTTCAATTTGAAGAACTCCTAAAGGATACACAAGGAACCTTTTCTTTTTAGAGTGTACAGTTGATAACTATGACAATGAAGACTAAAAAGCCAAACTTAGCCAACCTTACTGAAGCATGTCACTCTGTTACTGGCAAAATTCTACAACTCACAGGGGCCTCGTTCATAACCGTTGCTAAATGTAACAGTATAACGTTGGACTAGTAAATTAAAGGTTGCAAGATCAAATCCCCGAGCTGACAAGGTACAAATCTGTCGTTTTGCCCCTGAGCGAGGCAGTTAACCCACTGTTCCTAGGCAGTCATTGAAAATAAGAATGTGTTCTTAAATGACTTGCCTAGTTAAATAAAGGTTAAATTGAAAAAAATATAATTACATTAAGAATCCCTTTAATTCAATAGCATCTCTGTGAGTCATAAAGATTTTGTGATTTGACTTTATAAATGTAAATGTTTTATTGTGGCATAAACACAACCAGTCATGAAATAATGTTTTCATCTGATTGTCAAACAATCACTTCAAAAGGTCTCCTTTATTAGGCTACAGTCGTGAATGGAAAGAGACATCTGTTACACAAAACACCAGAAAGTGTGATGACATTTGGAGATTGTCATTATGCCAGAATTTATGCGTCCACTGCTCTCCGCGTGAGTCTCGTGTCGGCCACTCATCTCTGCCTTGGCAAAATGTGATGTGGTTAGACGAGAACACTGACATTATGGAGCGTAGGCTACACCACCCGTTTAAGGCCATTGGCTCGTTGTTCATTCCTCTGACAGGCAGTAGTGATAAATAGTGGTCTACTAGCCTACAGTTTGACATTTTGTTTTAATTATTGTGAAAGGCTCATGTTTTAATTATTATGAAAGGCTCATGTTTTAATTATTGTGAAAGGCTCATGTTTTAATTATTGTGAAAGGCTCATGTTTTACCAGTACGGCGTACCCCCACTATTTATTTTGCCGGGGACGTCGTACCACCTTACTTCCCCCCGTGGTGGTAGTGTAACAGATGTGAAACGGCTAGCTTAGTTAGCGTGGGCGCTAAATAGCGTTTCAATCAGTGACGTCACTTGCTCTGAGACCTTGAAGTAGTAGTTCCCCTTGCTCTGCAAGGGCCGCGGCTTTTGTGGAGCGATGGGTAACGACACTTCGTAGGTCAGTTGTTGATGTGTGCAGAAGGTCCCTGGTTCGCGCCCGGGTATGGGCGAGGGGACGGTTTAAATTTATACTGTTACTCAAGCTACTTTACATAGTTGTTTTCTACATTTTTCTTTAGACCTTTGACAGCAAGGTGGCGATGCGCGACAGGGGACCTTGACAGCTGCACGGAATACTGGCTGGAGTAGTTCCATCCTCTCAGGTCCCCAGATCTGTGTAGGGCTCTGGGGGAATCTGAATGACTGAGGATTACGTTTTTGTTTTGTATGTTGTTTTTCAGACGTTTGAGGGGGTTACGTTGTTTTTCTTTTTTTCCCCTTTTCTATTTTGGATTTCCACCCTTTGTTTTATGAATCCAGTAGAGGGCAGTAATACAACTTTTCAGGTTGTAGTCCACCCTAAAACCCCACTGAAGAAGACAAAACTGAAGAAGACAAAGATTTGAGAAAGTATGGGTAGCTGCAGCCCAATATGGCAACCGGAGTGTGGGTGTATGGAGAGCGAATCAGCTAATTGGGCAGATTTTTTGCCACTCAAAACGATTGTACATGGCTGATTGGGCTGCACAACGAGTCAATAAGCCGTAGACTAGTGCACCGGTGTTCTATGGGACTCCCAATCACGGCCAGATGTGATACAGCCTGGATTCGAACCAGGGACTATAGTGACGCTTCTTGCACTGAGATGCTGCGCCACTCGAGAGCCCAAATGGTCTGCGGGTAGAAGCTATTGGCCAATCTGTTAGTTTTTGCCATGACACTCCTATAGTGCCTTCCTAGATAGTTAATATTGATAACCATCTAGTTGTCACCTTGATACATGTACATACATTCGACTCAATGGGGAGGCCATGAATGGCAACAACACTACTGTCCGGCAATGGCATGAGAAGTAGCTACCTAGTTTCAGGGTCATAGTCAGCACATGCATACAGCGCTTGAAGCAGAGGGGTTGGATTAAATGCATTCAGTTGAACAACTGACTAGGTATCGTTTCCCTCATCATCAGTACAAAAAAAATGGTTTGTATAAAACTAACAGTGAAATGCGACTCGGACTCATCCTTTGGCTTCAAAACAGAAGTACAAACTCTCGCTGTATATTAGGTCAATTTACAGTATTGCGTGGTAAGAAACGGAAGAAAAAAAACCGGAGCGCTTTCGACACACCCACTCGCCAATACTCCAGTCGCCATATTGAGCGGCAGCTACCCCCTTCTCGAATGTAGACCTTTTTTGGAAGTACTGGTGCTTTCAGGACAACTGGGGGGGAAACGAGGCTAAATAATGACGTTAGTGAACTTCAGGTCGGAGCTCTAGAAAGATACCCTAGTATCCGACTTGGATGGCTGTTCAAAACGATTTTCCAAATCGGAGCGAACGTATTTTGACATTATAACGGTTGCAGAGTTGTCTAATGGGGCAATAAATGGTAAATTATTGGACAAGAGAGGATATTCGTCAAATCCAACGTCTCCTCTACCAAGATACTGGTGCAGCTAGCTAACGTTAGCTAGTAACAAAAAAAAGCTACCTTTGGCTAGCAGCTACCTGCAGTAACCCTCATGTTTACTGTGCGCCATGCAAGCTTTAGTCGCACATTAGTCAACTCCCAAACTCACATTTAACGTTGAAAAGTCTTTGCTATTAATCGTTTGGGGAGAAAAGGTTGAGCTCCAGTAGGACTGTTAACTTCCGTTCCGTACTAAAACCGGAAGTGGCGTAATATTTGTGCTGCCATCAGGTAGGTGGCTAGCAACTCCGCGTTTTCCAAGTTATAATAAATATATTTATATATGAGACGTGACTTGATACGTTGCTGATTTAAGGATTACTGCCCCTACTAGAATGCGAGATCATCTAAATAGCTAGAACTCTATGAAAAGGACAGAAACAGAGAGAGCAAGCTAACAGAAGTACTAGCATCGTTAGCATAGGTGGCTGTTTTGTTTGCTGCAGTACTGTTAACGTCAGAAGCTGGCCTTTATTGGTGAGTGCTGAAATAGTGGCAACATGTTCACAAAAATAAACCGTAATATTTCCGCCGTTATCATCATCATGTCATCTGTGCCTCCACATGTCATTGCTAATTGTAGCCTTCGGTCTTTTATGTCTGTAAACATCAGATCTGTAAAACGTTAAACATTATGCCTCTGCCTACCAGCTCTGTTGTGAGTGACTTATCTCCTTTGTGTCACTAGTTATGTTTCCGTGAACTTGTCCAGTGATTTGTCGACATTTACAAAGTAAGCATAGAAGATAGATGCGACAGTTGCCTGGAACCGACATTGAATTCCCTAGAATTCTACGTCCATCCGAAATGAGCGTTTGAATCATGAAAGTTTCCTCTCGCGACCTCCACAACCGAGAATGTTGAATACAAATCTATTTTAAGGTAGGCCTACCGGTGGTCCGTGCAGTTGGTCCCTTTGGTGGTAGGAATGTGAGACATATCGATAGGAAAGTATAATTACATAAACTTTTGCACAGACACCGGTAATTGTATTCAACATTCTGGCCTATAGCGGGGCGGCAGGTAGCCTAGCGTTTGACTAGTAACCGGGAGGTTTCAAGATCGAATCCCCGACCTGACAAGGTAAACATCTATCGTTCTACCCCTGAACAAGGCAGTTTACCCACTGTTCCTATGTCGTCATTGAAAATAAGAATTTGTTCTTAACATACTTGCCTAGTTAAATAAAATGGGGTCGTGAGAGGAAACGTTCATTATTCAAAAGCTAATTTCTTGCTGACATATAATTCTAACCATTTCAATGTTGGGTTTCCAGGCAAATGCGACAATTCCCGGTTATGTTGCGTTTCCGTTCAGCTATCTTGTCCAGGTAAAACAGCTGGACATAATGACTTCACACCTAAAAAATAAAAAACACTTTCGCTAAAACCTACAGTGTCGAATAAAATGAAGTCGTTTAAGTGTTTCCATTACCCATGTAAGCAGGTTGCGCATTAATAAATTGTCGACAGCCTGTATACCCACCTCTATGTTTCATGTAGCCGGTGAAAGCCTGCATGGATAGAATGCAAGAATTGACTCATATTCTAATAATGAATGTGCCGACATATCGCCATGGTTCATGGTCCATGCAGCTCTCTCTAAGGCATTCTGCCTTCCAGTGATTAGCTTCTCTAACAACTGGTTCCTGTGAACTACAGTCTCGGCACTGTGTTTTAACGTTTAGAAACAACAACCACTGCTACTCTCTGTCATCTATGCATTGTCACTTTAATAACTCTACATGTACATACTACCTCAAATAACCGATGCCCCTGCACATCGACTCTGTATCGGTACCCCCCTGTTTACTCTCCCTGTTATTTCATGCTGCTCTTTAATAATGTTACTTTTCTCTTATTCTTATCTGTATTTCTTGTAACTGCATTGTTTGTTAGGGTCTTGTAAGTAAGCATTTCGCCTGTTGTATTCGGTGCATGTGACTAATACGATTTGGTAATAATCGCTCTCGAAACATATGGCCCTTTCATTAGCGAGGAAAAAAATACTTGAAATAAAAAATATTTTGCACAGATTCATACAGATATAGGTGCCTCCATCTGACGAAACTACACTCCCCGAGTTACGCGTACAAGTGTTTGAAGCACGCTAGATACGGTTCGAACACACCGACCGTGACATTGCGCAAAATAGTATGCAGCATCATCTGGATATGTATGCAACCAAAGTTCAACATTCACCTTCTGCTGCCATTTCTGTCAAGCCGTCTACACTGACAGTTTGACGCATACGTTCAACGTATGCACCACACCGAACGCACTGCAACTGCCTCCGCAACACGATGCTGCAAGGCAAACGCAACATTTCATTGTGCAGGTGTGTTCGAAACATAGCAATATAGCACAGGTGGTCACCTCTGTTTTCTGTAAACAAACGCTGTAACATGGATATAATATGGCCACGTGGAACACTAACCTTATGAAGGTGTTGTTTTATAAGTTATTTATGTTTCCAAAACGGTGCCTTAAGCTAGGCTCTTAACAAAACTCCCTCGTCAGAAGATACTATCACAAATAGGCGCAAAAACAGTTGGCGTCTATGAATGGGGTAAGTGCAATGATGTATATAAACTCTGGATTGCTGATGCTATGTGTGGGCCATTGAGAGGCTTTGAAGCTGTTGGTCATCCATATTGGCACTCCCTAGTAGGAGCAGTTCTCCATAGGAATGAATGGCATTCTACAGTATTTCAATCAAATGTTCAATTACGTGTATTTTTGTTTTAGTGAGGACAATAACACTAGTGATCTACTTTAAGGAACATGTTTTGATATTTTTATATTTTAGGTCACATCATTTAAAAGTATACATTAAAATGTCTGTAATGGAATTCATGTGTCAAAAACGATTGGAGCCTTTCTGTAGCTTCCAAAACATTATTTACAATGGTGGGAGAGTGTCAAGATGGCAACACGGTGGCTTCAACCCAGCGCCCTCTGTCATCTAGTGTGTGTGTAAAAATATATACGGTAGATCATTGGGTAACTTGCTCTCCTGTAGATCTTAAATAATTGGATGGCGAAACTTGCGAGGCAAAGCAATTCAGGTATTCTTGAAAGTCCTAAAAATAAATGTAATTTTTAGTTGAAAAAATTGATTTTGCAGGCAGTAGGCATTTTCAATTAAATGTGGAGTTTTATATATAGTTACCTTCAACATTATCCTGCTATAATTTCTTTGAAAAAAAACCCACTTTCAATCATCATGTCTTGTAGTAAAGAAAGTTTGGCAAAAGACAAATCTATCCATGTCGAAACAGATACAAATGTTGTTGATGTTTAGAAAAGTTATCCTAGATCTGCCGTTTCCATTACACATGTCACAATGATATTTTTTGCGACGTTGCTGGGTCAATGGAAACCTGCCTACTGTCGCCAAAACTTAACATTTCACTTCATTTGTGTGTGTGTGTGTGTGTGTGTGTGCATGCCATCACACCTACAGATAAAGCACCGTATATGGATCCTCACATCAGTGTTAAAGACGAACCCACTAGTGATGATGACGTTACACACAGCTGGTGCAACCCTGTCCAGCCCTCACAAATGGACTACAGTCATGAAGGTAAACTAGGATATATATATATATATATATATAAATAACATGTTTTTTCCTACTTTAAAAGTGTTTTAAGAAGTGAGGCAGTGCCACTCCTCTCATATGTTCTGTTTCATTGGGTAGGATAGAGTAGAAAGGAAAGCGTTCTGAAATAGAAGTGGACCACAGCGGTACACATGCTACTGGAGTACACGGTGGTGGGAGGTTACTGCCTGAAAACATGCCATCATGTCAGATCTCACAACGGCTGGATGGGTGTTTAACATACCAGCTAACCACATCATGTGATGTATCAATTTGATGCCAGACTGACTAGTCGATGATGTGGCGCGAAACCATTGGTTGACGCAATGCAACGCCTGCGCATCTGTCTGGACGGAACACCACCAACGGTATATTTGTTCTGGAGCCAGCGGCTTAGACCACAAGACCACCCTAGACCACATGTCCCATTTCCATGTAAAAGGACCCATGAGCACCAACATGTAAAGGTCATAGGAGAATGTCAAATCTGGTGACAAATGAAAGCTGAGTCTATATTTTTGAGAAATTAAGGCATATACAGTTGAAGTCAGAAGTTTACATACACTTAGGTTGGAGTCATTAACTCGTTTTTCAATCACTCCACAAATTTCTTGTTAACAAACTGTAGTTTTTGCAAGTTGGTTAGGACATCTACTTGTGCATGACACAAGTAATTTTTCCAACAATTGTTTACAGACAGATTATTTCACTTATAATTCACTGTATCACAATTCCAGTGGGTCAGATGTTTACATACACCAAGTTGACTGTGCCTTTAAACAGCTTGGAAAATTCCAGGAAATGATGTCATGGCTTTAGAAGCTTCTGATAAGCTAATTTATATAATTTGAGTCAATTTGAGGTGTACATGTGGATGTATTTCAAGGCCTACCTTCAAACTCAGTGCCTCTTTGCTTGACATCATGGGAAAATCAAAAGAAATAAGCCAAGACCGCAGGGGAAAAAATGGTAGACCTCCACAAGTCTGGTTCATCCTTGGGAGCAATTTCCAAATGCCTGAAGGTACCTCGTTCATCTGTACAAACAATATTACACAAGTATAAACACCATAGGACCATGCAGCCGTCACACTGCTCAGGAAGGAGATGCGTTCTGTCTCTTAGAGATGAACGTACTTTGGTGCGAAAAGTGCAAATCAATCCCAGAACAACAGCAAAGGACCTTGGGAAGATGCTGGAGGAAACCGGTATAAAGATATCTATATCCACAGTAAACGAGTCCTATATCGACAGAACCTGAAAGGCCGCTCAGCAAGGAAGAAGCCACTGTTCCAAAACTGCCATAAAAAAGCCAGACTACGGTTTGCAACTGCACATGGGGACAAAGATTGTACTTTTTGGAGAAATGTCCTCTGGTCTGATGAAACAAAAATGGCCATAAAGACCATCGTTATGTTTGCAGAAATAGGTTGAGGCTTGCAAGCCAAAGAACACCATCCCAATTGTGAAGCACGGGGGTGGCAGCATCATGTTGTGGGGGTGCTTTGCTGCAGGGGGGACTGGTGCACTTCACAAAATAAATGGCATCATGAGGGAGGAAAATTGTGGATATATCGAAGCAACAGCTCAAGACATCAGTCAGGAAGTTAAAGCTTGGTCACAAATGGGTCTTCCAAATGGACAATGACCCCAAGCATACTTCCAAAGTTGTGGCAAAATGGTTTAAGGACAACAAAGTCAAGGGATTGGAGTGGCCATCACAAAGCCCTGACCTCAATCCCATAGAACATTTGTGGGCAGAGCAAGAAGGCCTACAAACTTGACTCAGTTACACCAGCTCTGTCAGAAGGAATGGGCCAAAATTCACCCAACTTATTGCGGGAAGCTTGTGGAAGGCTACCCAAAACGTTTGACCCAAGTTAAACAATTTAAAGGCAATGCTAACAAATACTAATTGGGTGTATGTAAACTTCTGACACACTGGGAATGTGATGAAAGAAGTAAAGGCTGAAATAAATCATTCTCTCTACTATTATTCTGAAGTGGTGATCCTAACTCACCTAAAACAGGGAATTTTTACTAGGATTAAATGTCAGGAATTGTGAAACTGAGTTTTAATGTATTTGGCTAAGGGGTATGTAAATGTCCGACTTCAACTGTATACTTTCCCCAACCATTTTATATCCTTAATATTAGAAATAAGCAACGTTTTGATTTCTGCTCAAACCACAGAGGACTTTAGATGTATATCACCTGTTTTAGCGTGGATGTTGTCATTGAGGGCTTCCACCATTTTTTTAATTGGGTAAGAGAATATCATGTTACCATTGGTGTATTAAAGTCATGGTGATGGCCCCTTAATAATGAATTCAAGAGGGGAAGGGGAACAGTAACTGTATGATCAAACTTTATCTTGGTTCCATAAAAAAGCTGAGGGAGATTTTACTGAAATTCTGTTACCAAACTTTGGATCTGCACAGTTCTTCTAGTAAATGTGTTTTATAGTAACATTTTCAGTGTAAATTGTTAAAATAGAGTGATATGGTTTGTTAAACTTTGATTTCAATGGTGTTTGTTAGGCATACATTTTAAAGTGGAAAAATCTGAGTCCGTGTCAATCCATTACCATGGAAATGCCATATTGTAACAAACCTAGCTAGTGTTGACAATAAGGCCAGTTAGGCACAATTCCCATAACTCGCCAAAAATTCCCAGATTTTCCAGAAATCTTAGCTGGAGAATTCACCGATTTCCTGCTTCTCTCCTGATCTTGGGATTCTTCCAACTGGGATTTTGCTATTAAGGGGATTTAGAAATGAACCTAATTCTATTCCCTCCCCAGGTGCTGTTGATAAGTCTGAGTTGGAACCAGATGACCTTCCAGGCCTCAGTGAGGCAAGAAAACCAACATTCAATGTGATTGTCAAAGAGGAGGAGGAAGATGAGGATGATGAGGAGGACATGGTTGACCGAGGTTGGGTTTGGGGAGAGCATTATCAGTTTCATAGTAATGTCCGTAGCATTGTGTTAAAGGCCCAGTTGTGGTCAAAATTCAGCCTTTCTTTGTTTTGTGTCAGTTTCATCAGCTGTTCTATAAATATAACACTGTAAAAGTGTAATATATATATGACCAGTGTTATTTCTTGATAGTTGCTGATTGAAAATGCCATCTACACCAGGGGATGGGCAATTCCAGTCCTCGAGGGCCTGATTGGTGTCACAGTTTTCCCCCAGCTAACACACCAGACTCCAATAATCACCTAATCATGATTTTCAGTTTAGAATGCAGATTGATTAATCTGCTGTGTTTGCTAGGGATGGAGAAAAAGTGTGACACCAATCAGGCCCTCAAGGACTGGAGTTGCCCACCCCCTGATCTACATCTTCTAATCAGCAGATTTTGTATGGGTGGAGTTAATAAACCAATAACAGAGCCCCAAACCTCTCTACCAATAACAGATCGTTTTCAGGTGACAATTCCCTTCAATTCGGCCCCTCCCAGACAGAACTAGCAAGATTCTTGCATGAGATTTTTTTGTTGTTGCTACAAAGCTATTTTTGTTTATTTTTGACAACTTTAATTGGAAACTATTACAGTAAGGTCTTAATTGTTACCAAGAAATGATTTGATATTCAGTCAAAAACGGCTGCATTGGGCCTTTAATAGTATATGTCACGTACATTGTGTAATATGCCCGACATTGAGTGACTGCCCGCCCAATAACTACCTGTGTCTTGTCTCACTCACTCACACACACACACACACACACACACACATTTTTTGTTTACTCTAAACTAAAAAATTCTAGCCTGGTTAATCCAGACACTAACCAATGTTTTAACCAGGCTAAATCTATTCCCTTGTCTGTCTAGGTTCAGACACCGACTACACACCAAGTCCCGCTGTGGTAGTGAAGGTGGGAGAACCCAAAGCACCAAAGAATAAGAACACAGTAAAGAAACTCCACCAGTGCCCCGACTGCGGTAAAACCTTTGAGAGGCTGTCGCGTCTGAAGAGGCACGAGCCATCACACTTGAGGAAGAGCAAGCACCCGTGCCCCGACTGCAACCAGTCTTTTGGCAACCTCTCAGTCCTGAAGAAACACAGGGGAACACACAAGAGCACCGAGAAGCCGACTCACCAGTGTCAACAGTGTGGCAAGACGTTTGAGAAGCTGTCGCGCCTCAGAAGGTAAGCCAGAACACCAAAGACCCATTTCTGTTCTGTAAAAAGTTCATGGACAATTAACTGTGTAGACCATAACAATAGTGTTCTAATCTAAGGCACCAGCCCGTACACCAGAGGAGAAAGAGGATGGACCACCCGTGTCCTAAATGTGGCAAGACCTTCAAGAAGTTATCCGGCCTGGTTCGGCACGAGCGAGGACACACCGGAGAGAAACCGTTCCCTTGCTCCCAGTGCGGGAAGAGCTTTGCCGACGACCGTCACCGGAAAGTGCACGAGCAGGCTCACCAAGGGAAGCTGGAGAGACCCCACCGCTGCGCTGACTGCGGGATCTGCTTCCCCAAACCATCCGAGCTTCGACGGCACCAACGCGCTCACACGGGAGAGAAACCGCACCGCTGCCCTGACTGTGGGAAGGCCTATTCCCGGTCAGAGACTCTGAAGAGGCACCTTCTCATCCACACGGGGGAGAGACCTCACCTCTGCACTGATTGTGGGAAAAGCTTCATTGACTTGCAGCAGTTGAAATCTCACCAGCGGATTCACACTGGAGAGAAACCATTCCACTGCCCCGTGTGTGGGAAGGGTTTCTCACAGAGGGGTAACATGAGGGCACACCATCGGACTCACACAGGGGAGAAACTTCACCACTGTGCCGACTGCGGGGCCAGTCTTTCCACATCTTCTAGTTTAAAAGAGCATCAGCTCATTCACACAGGAGAGAGGCCCTTCCAGTGTCTGGTCTGTGGCAAACGCTTTCTGCACATCTGGAGACTCAGAAAACACCAGAAGACACACACACACACACACACCGGACTAACACACACAACGGACTAACACATGCCGGACACACGCTGGATACACATAAGGAAGACGTCTCTGTGTGCTTTGAAAGAGCAGCAACTGTAGTGTTGTACTACTACTACTAATATTAATACTACTAATATGAATACGACTAATATTAATACTACTAATATTAATACTACTAATAGTTAATACTACTAATATTAATACTAGGATTGTGGGTTCAATTCCTGGGACCACCCATACGTGAATGTGTGCATGACTGACTGACTGTAAGTTGCTTTGGATAAAAGCATCTACTAAATGACTGTTATTATTAATGTCAGCAACCCAGAACCAACAAAAATAATTTAATTAACTTTAATACCTTGCAGTAGGGATCTGCTTGTGAGTATTAAAATGACATATGTGTATAGAGGAGGTGTACTACAAAGCAGGATCAATTAGTTATCCAGCTAACTTTAATAAGCAACCATAAATATCTATTGATTTTTCTGACTAATTAATGCATTCAAAATGAGATATGCGTGGTTGGTTGAGTCAGTTAAACAATGCCAATTCCAAGCTTCTCTTTCTAAAAACAAGAAAAGGTCATATCAGAGTATTTAGACAGGCTGACTCATTGAATGGTCTTTGTAGTTTAGCCCTCTGGTCTACGCCTCGTCCCATTTTAATCAACACTGAACAATGATCTTCATACGTCTGACATAACTATTTTAATGGTACATTTAATAGGCTTGTGTTTTGTGTGTGTGTGTGTGTGTGTGTGTGTGTGTGTGTGTGTGTGTGTGTGTGTGTGTGTGCGAGTACACGTTTTACTATACTTGTGAGTACCAGAAGTCCTCATGAATAGTAAACTAACTAAAATCCAGAGAAGGACTTTTTTTTCAGTCTTCACTTGTAAAAAGGTTATTTTAGGCTTGGGGGTTAGGTTCACAGTTAGGGTTTAGGGGTTAGGAAAAATAGGATTTTGAATGGGAATCAATTGTTGGTCCCCAAAAAGTCCTGGAATGAAACCCATTATCTGTAGTCTAGGTAACAGTCTCTCCAGCTAACATCCCACTCCTCGTCACTCCCAAAGAGACTGGCCTTTCAGCCATAGAAATAAGAATAGAAAGGTGTCCACATTCAAGTCAATGATGGCATAATGGGTGGCAGCCATTTTGAGTGTATCCATGCCAGGAAGTAAAAGCAGGAAGTGTACCCTTTAATCTGTGCTGTGATTTGTTGATGTTAAAATAAATACATTCCATTGCATGAGCCACATCAGTTAGTATCATTTTAATGAGCATTTTACATTACCATGGCAACCCAGCATCAGTTGATATAACATTTCCAAAATACCATGAACATTATTCACACAATAGAAGGCAGCCATTATTTGCAAGTGTACCCATGAGTTGGCCAGGGTTAGAGCTTCCAAGCCCATTCTATTCATATTTCTATGCTTTCAGCAATCTCAGTGTTCAATATGCACTGGATTTATGGCGGAGTTGCTCCTTGGCTGTTGGAAATAACATATTTCCCATGACAACATGTGGAGCCTCAATTAGAATACAAAGTAAAAACAACATTTAGCTGTTAGCTAGGCAAGTTATTTTTAGGTTTCAAAATCTAAACGGAGGTTTTGTGGTTGGAATTGAAGTAGGTATTTACTTCATTTAAATTCCAGTCAATTCAGTACACTGAAATGTCAATTCTCTTCAATACTTTTCAATGAGGGAAATGTGGAATTGGAATAGTTTACTTTCTGAATTGACTGGAATTGACCCCAACCCTGCACAAAAGCCCATATTTGTCCTCGAGGCTTCCACATCGTTTACTTTTTTTTCCCCCATTGAGGCCCCCATTATTAGCCAAATAATGGCCATTCTGCACAACAAAAACATTCAGACAGGCCCACCCATTGGGCTAATGATGGACTAGACCATTACTGTTGCCAATCGACCCTATATTATAGGCTACCCTTGCCTTGCCCCAGTCATTCTAAGTATACAATGATATACTTTGTATGGTAGGGTATACTATATTCTGTAGACACTAGGAAATACTCTGACAGGTTACATTATGATTACAGTGTGCTGTATTCTAGTATATACTCTGATAGTTTACATTATTACTATTCTACTAGATTCTAGGATATAATCTGATACATTATGATTCTAGGATATACTCTGATAGGTTACATGATTCTACTGGATTCTAGGATATACTCTGATAGTTTACTGCCAAGAAGGCCAGCACCCCGGAATCACCTCTTCACTGTTGACGTTGAGACTGGTGTTTTGCGGGTACTATTTAATGAAGCTGCCAGTTGAGGACTTGTGAGGCGTCTGTTTCTCAAACTAGACATTCTAATGTACTTGTCCTCTTGCTCAGTTGTGCACCGGCGCCTCCCACTCCCCTTTCTATTCTGGTTAGAGCCAGTTTGCTCTGTTCTGTGAAGAGAGTAGTACACAGCGTTGTACGAGATCTTCAGTTTCTTGGCAATTTCTCGCATGTAATAGCCTTCATTTCTCAGAACAAGAATAGACTGACAAGTTTCAGAAGAAAGTTATTTTGTTTCTGGCCATTTTGAGCCTGTAATCGAACCCACAAATGCTGATGCTCCAGATACTCAACTAGTCTAAAGAAGGCAAGTTTAATTGCTTCTTTAATCAGAACAACCGTTTTCAGCTGTGTTAACATAATTGCAAAAGGGTTTTTCTAATGATCAATTAGTTTTTTTAAATGATAAATGTGGATTATCTAACACAATGTGCCATTGGAACACAGGAGTGATGGTTGCTGACACCTATGTAGATATTCAATTAAAAATCATCAGTTTTCAGTCATTTACAACATTAACAATGTCTACACTGTATTTCTGATCAATTTGATGTTATTTTAAATGGACAAAAATGTATTGCCTTTCTTTCAAAAACAAGGACATTTCTAAGTGACCCCAAACTTTTGAATGGTAGTGTATATATTTAAATAAATCCTACAAACCCAATCAAGGAGTCAGACTATTGTTTCATTACAAATACAACCTGTGATACAACTGGAAACATAAAGAACAAGATCATATCAGAGATGTTGTATCGACTTCATGGCTAGAATGTCAGACCATGATCTCTAGACCAGTGTTTGTTCATCCTGGTCCTGGGGAAGCAGAAGGTCCACATTTCTGTGTTTGCCTCTACTATCACTACACAACTGCTTCATCTAATCAACTCAACATTAACAAACCTGATTCAAATAATCAAAGGCTTAATGTGCCAGGACACGTTCCCCAGGAGGACCTGGATTAGGAAACACTCACTGCTCTAGAGTCGTGTTAACCAAACTCGGTCCTGGGCATCCCGAGGGATGCACGTTTTGGTTTTTGCCCGAGCACTACACAGCTGATTTAAAATACAGCTTAATGTTAAGTTGATTGTTTGAATCAGCTGTGTTGTGCTGGGGGAAAAACCAAAAGGTGCTCCCCTCGGGTCCCCAGGACTGGGAAACACTACTCTAGACATTCACTTCTATTTTGGTTTGGTGTCAGTTTGTCCACAAGAGGGTGATGCACTACCAGAGAACAAGGGAGAATACGTTCTGGGATGAGATGGGATGGGATGAGATGAGATGGGATGGGATGAGATGGGATGGGATGCTGATAACTGAAGCGCTGTGCTAGCAGGCTTCGTTATATTCCAGTCGGCTGGCTGCACATAGATTCCTGGTGTCCAAAAATGTACCCTTCGATGGTAAGAACCCTTTTAAAGGAAAACTGAGCATGCTGTTACTTTGTGGGTAAATTATAGGGCCTGTGGTGTTTTGGTTGTTACTTCGTGGGTAAATTATAGGGCCTGTGGTGTTTTGGTTGTTACTTCGTGGGTAAATTATAGGGCCTGTGGTGTTTTGGTTGTTACTTCGTGGGTAAATTATAGGGCCTGTGGTGTTTTGGTTGTTACTTCGTGGGTAAATTATAGGGCCTGTGGTGTTTTGGTTGTTACTTCGTGGGTAAATTATAGGGCCTGTGGTGTTTTGGTTGTTACTTCGTGGTAAATTATAGGGCCTGTGGTGTTTTGGCTGTTACTTCGTGGTAAATTATAGGGCCTGTGGGTGTTTTGGTTGTTACTTCGTGGGTAAATTATAGGGCCTGTGGGTGTTTTGGTTGTTACTTCGTGGGTAAATTATAGGGCCTGGGGGTGTTTTGGTTGTTACTTAGTGGGTAAATTATAGGGCCTGTGGTGTTTTGGTTGTTACTTCGTGGGTAAATTATAGGGCCTGTGGTGTTTTGGTTGTTACTTCGTGGTAAATTATAGGGCCTGTGGTGTTTTGGTTGTTACTTCGTGGGTAAATTATAGGGCCTGTGGTGTTTTGGTTGTTACTTCGTGGGTAAATTATAGGGCCTGTGGTGTTTTGGTTGTTACTTCGTGGGTAAATTATAGGGCCTGTGGTGTTTTGGTTGTTACTTCGTGGGTAAATTATAGGGCCTGTGGTGTTTTGGTTGTTACTTCGTGGTAAATTATAGGGCCTGTGGTGTTTTGGCTGTTACTTCGTGGTAAATTATAGGGCCTGTGGGTGTTTTGGTTGTTACTTCGTGGGTAAATTATAGGGCCTGTGGGTGTTTTGGTTGTTACTTCGTGGGTAAATTATAGGGCCTGGGGGTGTTTTGGTTGTTACTTAGTGGGTAAATTATAGGGCCTGTGGTGTTTTGGTTGTTACTTCGTGGGTAAATTATAGGGCCTGTGGTGTTTTGGTTGTTACTTCGTGGTAAATTATAGGGCCTGTGGTGTTTTGGTTGTTACTTCGTGGGTAAATTATAGGGCCTGTGGGTGTTTTGGTTGTTACTTCGTGGGTAAATTATAGGGCCTGTGGTGTTTTGGTTGTTACTTCGTGGGTAAATTATAGGGCCTGTGGTGTTTTGGTTGTTACTTTGTGGGTAAATTATAGGGCCTGTGGTGTTTTGGTTGTTACTTTGTGGTAAATTATAGGACCTGTGGTGTTTTGGTTGTTACTTCGTGGGTAAATTATAGGGCCTGTGGTGTTTTGGTTGTTACTTCGTGGGTAAATTATAGGGCCTGTGGTGTTTTGGTTGTTACTTTGTGGGTAAATTATAGGGCCTGTGGTGTTTTGGTTGTTACTTCGTGGGTAAATTATAGGGCCTGTGGTGTTTTGGTTGTTACTTCGTGGGTAAATTATAGGGCCTGTGGTGTTTTGGTTGTTACTTCGTGGGTAAATTATAGGGCCTGTGGTGTTTTGGTTGTTACTTCGTGGGTAAATTATAGGGCCTGTGGTGTTTTGGTTGTTACTTCGTGGGTAAATTATAGGGCCTGTGGTGTTTTGGCTGTTATTTCGTGGGTAAATTATAGGGCCTGTGGTGTTTTGTTTGTTACTTCGTGGGTAAATTATAGGGCCTGTGGTGTTTTGGTTGTTACTTCGTGGGTAAATTATAGGGCCTGTGGTGTTTTGGCTGTTACTTCATGGGTAAATTATAGGGCCTGTGGAGTTTTGGTTGTTACTTCGTGGTAAATTATAGGGCCTGTGGTGTTTTGGTTGTTACTTCATGGGTAAATTATAGGGCCTGTGGTGTTTTGGTTGACCTGTATTTTAACTTTTTTATTTTGAGCTTTTTCCAGAAATGTGAATTAGACCATATTGTCTGAGGATGGGTCTGGACCATCTGACATAAAAAAAAGAAAAGGGGACAGTTTGATGAAAAGCTTGAAATAACAGTACAAATCTAGGTCATGTGACATGATTAACTAAAACACAGGGCCCTCCTATGTTCATATTCCAACAAAGGGAAGTGGGAGATTGACTCTATCCAAGTAACGGAACGTCTTTATAATAACATACATGATGAAATGATGCAACATGTCACGTTTGTGTTTTTAAGCCTACATATCTAGGTTATAATCTTGCTATGAATTCATAACGTTGTAATAGCTATAGCTGCTAGCACTTAACTCATAACTCATCCATAACGTTGTAATAGCTATAGCTGCTAGCACTTCACTCATAACTCATCCATAACGTTGTAATAGCTATAGCTGCTAGCACTTAACTCATAACTCATCCATAACGTTGTAATAGCTATAGCTGCTAGCACTTAACTCATAACTCATCCATAACGTTGTAATAGCTATAGCTGCTAGCACTTAACTCATAACTCATCCATAACGTTGTAATAGCTATAGCTGCTAGCACTTAACTCATAACTCATCCATAACGTTGTAATAGCTATAGCTGCTAGCACTTCACTCATAACTCATCCATTACGTTGTAATAGCTATAGCTGCTAGCACTTAGCCCACACACATTTGTCACTGCTTACATATCGGTGTCTAAGCCTGTAATAAAACGTTATGAGTTGCTTCTGACAGGAAACAGAAGCGAATTCTTATGTGAGTGGAAATTGAGTATAAAAAAACATTGTAGTCACTGGTGAGATTGAATATATGTCTAATGGTCCGCTGCTGGATAGATAATAATACATTTTAAAAGTAGTGAATTTCCCCTTTTTAAAGGACAAGTTCACCTTTTCATCACCCAAATATGTCATTTTTAGAAATGGCAATGCTCTCGGTATAGTGCTGGGGGTCTTTAGGTGCTGTAGGCCCTATACATGAAATTGTGTCATTCTTAACTTTATCTACAAGGTTCTATTCCATGTTGTACTTGACTTGAGCGATACTTCCCCGTGTAGCCCGCATACTTCCCTGTGTAACCCGCGCAGTGTTGCCACTTCAAAAATATTTGGGTGTTTTAGGAGCATTTTTTTTTATTTTTTATCTGTGTCCCCTACAACTGCAGAATGAGCATGAGGAAGTATATTGCTGATGGGGTACATTTCTCATAACCAAGTAAAAAATCTATAAAAAATCTATAAAAAAGTTGGACATTTATTTTTTTGCTGAGTTTATGAGATGAGTAATGCAAGATACGGAAACATTATTAAAGTGGCTAGTGTTTCATTTCCTTGAAGTGGCCAGTGATTTCTAATCTATGTCTACAGGCAGCAGCTGGAGTTGGCTGTTTAACAGTCAGTGGCATAGTATAGAATACAATACAGTATATACATATGAGATGGGTGATGCAATATGTAAACACAATAAAAATTGACTAAGATACCGTAGAATAATGTAGAGTGTAGTTTATACATATGAGATGATAAGATATGGAAACATTATTAAAGTGGCTAGCGTGGCATTTCTAAAAGTGGCCAGTGATTTCTAATCTATGTGCTAGTGATGGCTGTTTAGCAGTCTGATGGCATTGAGATAGAAGCTGTTTTTCAGTCTCTCGGTCACAGCTTTGATGCACCTGTACTGATCTCACCTTCTGGATGATAGCGGGGTGAACAGGCAGTGGCTCGGGTGGTTGATGCCCTTAAAGATTTGGGTCTTCAGTTTGTCAGTGAGGTGTACGCCGAGGAGCTTAAAACTTTCCACCTCCTCCACCGCTGTCCTGTCGATGTGGATAGAGGGCTGCTCCCTCTGCTGTTTCCTGAAGCCCACGATCATTTCCTTAGTTTTGTTGACATTGAGTGAGAGGTTATTTTCCTGGCACCACACTCCCAGAGCCCTCACCTCCTCCCTGTAGGCTGTCTCATCGTTGTCGGTAATCAAGCCTACTACTGTTGTGTCATCTCCAAACTTGAATTGACCTGTCTGATTATAATATAATTAATTACATCATGACTTTACTCTACTGTATTCATTTACATCTAATATTTATTCAATTATTTTAGGCTGACTCTCTTTCTCTTTCTTCCTCTCTTTCTCTCTCGCTTTGTCATTCCTCCCTTACAGCATCACATGCCCTCCTCCTCCACCTCTTCCCCATCATCACACATTACAGTGTAATGTCTTGCTGAACCACCAGGGGGCACTAGAGACAAGGATAAGTGTTTTCTTTCAAATGGTACCAAGAATATGCATATCCTTGCTTCAGGGCCTGAGCTACTGGCAGTTACATTTGGGGATGTCATTTTAGGCAAATTTTTTAAAAAAAGGGGCGAATCCTTAATTAACATTCTAGGAACCCGATGCAGTTCTTTAGCTGTGCCATCAGAGACTCTGGGTTCGCGCCCAGGCTCTGTCGTAACCGGCCGCGACCGGGAGCTCCGTGGGGCGACGCACAATTGGCCTAGCGTCGTCCGGGTTAGGGAGGGATTGGTCGGTAGGGATGTCCTTGTCTCATCGCGCACCAGCGACTCCTGTGGCGGGCCGGGCGCAGTGTGCGCTAACCAAGGTTGCCAGGTACACAGTGTTTCCTCCGACACATTGATGCGGCTGACTTCCGGGTTGGATGCGCGCTGTGTTAAGAAGCAGTGCGGCTTGGTTGGGTTGTGTATCGGAGGACGCATGGCTTTCAACCTTAATCTCTCCCGAGCCCGTACGGGAGTTCTAGCGATGAGACAAGATAGTAGCTACTACAACAATTGGACACCACGAAATTGGGGAGAAAAAGGGGTAAAAAAAAATTTTTAAATATAAAAAAAAGTTCTTTGTATTTTTTTTGTACCATCATCTTTGAAATGCAAGAGGCCATAATATATTATTCCAGCCCTTGTACAATTTAGATTTTGGCCACTAGATGGCAGCAGTGTATGTGCAAAGTTTTAGACTGAACCAATGAACCATTGCATTTCTGTTCAAAATGTTGTATCAAGACTGCCCAAATGTGCCTAATTAGTTTATTAATTACTTTTCATGTTCAAAATTGTGCACTCTCCTCAAACATTAGCATGGTATTATTTCACTGTAATAGCTACTGTAAATTGGGCAGTGCAGTTAGATTAACAAGAATTTAAGCTTTCTGCCAATATCATGTCCTGGGAAATGTTCTTGCTACTTACAACCTCATACTAATCGCATGAGACTACGTTAGCTAAACCGTCCCGTGGAAGGGACTCCAATCCCGAATAAGTTTTTAATAAATTCCCTGGTTTTCTCGAATGAATAATGTTTATTCATGATGTATCCAGGTGACCCCTCTTTTATAATGTTTATTCATGATGTGTCCAGGTGACCCCTCTTTTATAATGTTTATTCATGATGTATCCAGGTGACCCCTCTTTTATAATGTTTATTCATGATGTGTCCAGGTGACCCCTCTTTTATAATGTTTATTCATGATGTATCCAGGTGACCCCTCTTTTATAATGTTTATTCATGATGTGTCCAGGTGACCCCTCTTTTATAATGTTTATTCATGATGTGTCCAGGTGACCCCTCTTTTATAATGTTTATTCATGATGTATCCAGGTGACCCCTCTTTTATAATGTTTATTCATGATGTGTCCAGGTGACCCCATGATGATTAAACAACAATCCAACATTCATTACATTCCATACATACAGTCACCAATACAGTAGTGAAGATTTCACAAACAGATGAGACTTTCTAATCATGACTGTATATCTCTTCCTGAGCTTCCTGATCTGGAAGATGAACCAGAATGATCTGGCAGAGAAGTTAGAGATCAGAGAAGTAGGACTGTAGACAAGAACCCTAACTGACTCTCTATCCCCCTCCTGTCTTCCCCTCTATTTCCCACGTTTCCCCCTCTTCCTCAGGTACTGCCTCACCCTCTCACTTGTCCTTATTCCAACTCAGGCCCAAATCCTTCTGTTACTCTTCATGGCCTCCTTTCACTCCAGCTCCTCCTCCTTCCTTCCCTGGCTCATCTAAGGAGTTGTGATCGTTAACTTCAGCTGGTAGCTCAGGACAGCTCAGCTCACAGGTAAGAGCACGGTTAGAGAAGTGTTTGATCACTTCTACCCTCATATGTTACATCACCTGTACTCACTGTCATAGTCAGTTCTACCCTCATATGTTACACCACCTGTACTCACTGTCATAGTCAGTTCTACAGTTCTACCCTCAAATGTTACATCACCTGTACTCACTGTCATAGTCAGTTCTACCCTCATATGTTACACCACCTGTACTCACTGTCATAGTCGGTTCTACAGTTCTACCCTCATATGTTAAAACACCTGTACTCACTGTCATAGTCAGTTCTACCCTCATATGTTAAAACACCTGTACTCACTGTCATAGTCAGTTCTACAGTTCTACCCTCATATGTTACATCACCTATACTCACTGTCATAGTCAGTTCTACAGTTCTACCATCATATGTTAAAACACCTGTACTCACTGTCATAGTCAGTTCTACCCTCATATGTTACAACACCTGTACTCACTGTCATAGTCAGTTCTACAGTTTGAAATGATACAGTACACACATACTCTATGAGTGGTGGGGGTCAGGCGGCATATCCCTACACACACCATCAGACAGAAAAAGCTGTGAATCAAATTAAAGTTTATTTGTCACGTGCGCCAAATACAACAGGTGTAAACCTTACAGTGAAATACTGACTTACAGGCCAACAGTGACATTTTAAAGTAAATTATAGGTATTAGGTGAAAAATAGATAAGTAAAGAAATAAAAACAACAGTAAAAGGACAGTGAAAAATAGCAGTAGTGAGGCTATATACAGTAGAGAGGCTATATACAGTAGAGAGGCTATATACAGTAGAGAGGCTATATACAGTAGTGAGGCTATATACAGTAGAGAGGCTATATACAGTAGAGAGGCTATATACAGTAGAGAGGCTATATACAGTAGAGAGGCTATATACAGTAGAGAGGCTTTATACAGTAGCGAGGCTATATACAGTAGAGAGGCTATATACAGTAGAGAGGCTATATACAGTAGAGAGGCTATATACAGTAGAGAGGCTATATACAGTAGAGGGGCTATATACAGTAGAGGGGCTATATACAGTAGAGGCTATATACAGTAGAGAGGCTATATACAGTAGAGAGGCTATATACAGTAGAGAGGCTATATACAGTAGAGGGGCTATATACAGTAGTGGCTATACAGTAGTGAGGCTATATACAGTAGTGAGGCTATATACAGTAGAGGCTATATACAGTAGAGGCGCTATATACAGTAGAGAGGCTATATACAGCAGAGGCTATATACAGCAGAGGCTATATACAGCAGAGGCTATATACAGTAGAGAGGCTATATACAGTAGAGAGGCTATATACAGTAGAGAGGCTATATACAGTAGAGAAGCTATATACAGTAGAGAGGCTATATACAGTAGAGGCTATATACAGTAGAGAGGCTATATACAGTAGAGGGGCTATATACAGTAGAGGGGCTATATACAGTAGAGGCTATATACAGTAGAGAGGCTATATACAGTAGAGGCTATATACAGTAGAGAGGCTGTATACAGTAGAGGCTATATACAGTAGAGAAGCTATATACAGTAGCGAGGCTATATACAGTAGAGAGGCTGTATACAGTAGAGAAGCTATATACAGTAGCGAGGCTATATACAGTAGAGGGGCTATATACAGTAGAGGCTATATACAGTAGAGGGGCTATATACAGTAGAGGCTATATACAGTAGAGAAGCTATATACAGTAGAGGCTATATACAGTAGAGAAGCTATATACAGTAGCGAGGCTATATACAGTAGAGGCTGTATACAGTAGAGGCTATATACAGTAGAGGGGCTATATACAGTAGAGGGGCTATATACAGTAGAGGGGCTATATACAGGCACCGGTTAGTCGGGCTAATTGAGGTAGTATGTACATGTAGGTATAGTTAAAGTGACAATGCATATATGACGAACGGAGAGTAGCAGTAGCGTAAAATACATTCCTATCACGTTGTGTGTGTGTGGCTATGTTCATGTTCTTTATTTTATATCAGTAGTCTGTATTTCTATCTTATCATCTTTGTTATTTTAGAGATCCTCCACGTTGGATGTTCCAGCTCTGCTGCTGACCACTCTGAAGGAGCTCACTGAAGAACAGCTGAAGATATTTCAGTCTAACTTGACTACGGTCCAGCTGCTTGGCTTTCCTCCCATCCCAAAGAGCCAGCTGGAGAACACTGACAGACAAGTCACAGTGGATCAGATGATGAAGAGATACGGCCCTGAGAGAGCTGTGAAGATCACACTTGTGAACCTGAAGTGGATGAATCGAGTAGACCTAGCAGAGAAGTTAGAGCGATATCACACTAGAGGTAACATAACAACAATGTACATCAATCTATACATCACAATCACAGTTCAGTGTAGGTCTAAGCCAGAGGAGGCTGGTTAGGGGAGTTATAGGAGGACAGGCTCCTTATAATTGCTTAAACGAAGACAACATGGTGTAGATTGATAATTGTAGATAAACAGGAAAATGTAATGAGACAACAACACCATTATCTCTCTTCATTTCATCTTCTATAGCTGTATCTACCACAGAAACCAAATGGTGGAGCAACTCATCAGACACTGGCAATGATGAAGAGAGAGAGAAGAAACATGTCCATCTGTCTGGACGTTCTAGAGCCTTGGACAGAGAGGCAGCAGGCAGCAAAGACACTGGAATCACAAAGGACAAATATGAGCTGGTCACGGTGAGGAGGAGAGGGGATGTTTAGGTTCACATAACCCACACCTGGTAGAAGTCATGGAGACCGATATAGTGACAGAAAGAAAGGGTTGTCACCAAATTAAAGTTCTATCTGTTCTGTTGTTGTTTTCTTAGAAACTTGCAGAGAAGAAAAGAGAAGCTCTGCTGCTGGCCACTCTGGAGGAGCTGAGCACAGATAGTAGTGGTGGTGGTGATAGTAGTAGTAGTGGTGGTGGTGATAGTAGTGGTGGTGGTGGTGGTGATAGTAGTGGTGGTGGTGATAGTGGTGGTGGTGGTGGTGATAGTAGTAGTGGTGGTGGTGGTGATAGTAGTGGTGGTGGTGGTGGTGATAGTAGTGGTGGTGGTGATAGTAGTAGTGGTGGTGGTGGTGATAGTAGTGGTGGTGGTGGTGATAGTAGTGGTGGTGGTGATAGTAGTAGTAGTGGTGGTGGTGATAGTAGTGGTGGTGGTGGTGGTGATAGTAGTGGTGGTGGTGATAGTAGTGGTGGTGGTGGTGGTGATAGTAGTAGTGGTGGTGATAGTAGTGGTGGTGGTGGTGGTAGTAGTTAGTGGTGGTGGTGGTGATAGTAGTGGTGGTGGTGGTGGTGATAGTAGTAGTGGTGGTGGTGGTGATAGTAGTAGTGGTGGTGGTGGTGATAGTAGTGGTGGTGGTGGTGGTGGTGGTGGTAGTGGTAGTGGTGGTGGTGATAGTAGTGGTGGTGGTGGTGATAGTAGTGGTGGTGGTGGTGGTGATGATGATAGTAGTGGTGGTGATAGTAGTGGTGGTGGTGGTGATAGTAGTGGTGGTGGTGGTGGTGGTGATGATAGTAGTGGTGGTGGTGGTGGTGATAGTAGTGGTGGTGGTGGTGGTGGTAGTGGTGGTGGTGATAGTAGTGGTGGTGGTGGTGGTGATAGTAGTAGTGGTGGTGATAGTAGTGGTGGTGGTGGTGGTGATAGTAGTGGTGGTGGTGGTGGTGATAGTAGTAGTGGTGGTGGTGATAGTAGTGGTGGTGGTGGTGGTGATAGTAGTGACTAGAGATTCATCACCATTATAAACCCCTCAATAACAAACTAGAGATTCATCACCATTATAAACCTCTCAATAACAAACTAGAGATTCATCACCATTATAAACCTCTCAATAACAAACTAGAGATTCATCACCATTATAAACCTCTCAATAACCAGCTAGAGATTCACCACCATTATAAACCTCTCAATAACAAACTAGAGATTCATCACCATTATAAACCTCTCAATAACAAACTAGAGATTCATCACCATTATAAACCCCTCAATAACAAACTACAGATTAATCACCATTATAAACCCCTCAATTACAAACTGGAGATTAATTACCATTATAAACCTCTCAATAACAAACTAAAGTTAATCCTAGACAGTATCTTGTCATCCTAGACAGGGTTTTAATACATAATTTCCCTCTCCCAGTTTCAGCTGTTTCCCCTGCAGACCCTCCTGCCAACCCCTCTGCCCCCCCTGGTAGAGCCTTCATCAGAAGACACAGGATGGCTCTAGAGACTCGCCTGGGACTCTTACAGCCCATATTCCTGCGTCTCCAGGATCATGGAGTTCTGATTCACGAGGAGAGGGAGGAGGTGGACAGCAAATCCACCAAGACCCTACAGAACCAAGCCCTGCTGGACATGGTGGTAAGGAAGGGGTCTCGCGCCCAGGAACACTTCTACCAGGTCCTGAAGGAAGTAGATCCCTGCCTGGTCGAAGACCTGGAAGAGCAGACAGTCTGAGAGGTAACCATGGATACAAAAGCATCAGGATATATTATATCACTATACTAATACATGCTCTGAAAGAGACAGACAGTCTGAGACAGGTAGCCATGGATACAACCTCACAACCTCAGAAGATATCAAAACATTTATCAGAGACAGAGAGCAGCACTTTGAGGAGGAGCCATCCTGACCAGAGGTGGTTGGTGTGTAACGTGATTGGACACCATTCTCACCAGCACTCCCATCAGCCTGTAGTTTACTATACAAGCCCCAGGTCTCAGGCAAGATGACATCACTGTGAGGCTACTGTCTACCAGACAACCTACCTGTGTTACTCTGGTACACTGGCTATAAACAACAAGATTTTTGAATTTCTATCTGGAACATGGTGAATGTTGAATCATCTTGGACAGGTCTCAGACAACAACATGTGTGAGACTTAACATCTACCAGACAACTGACTCGTACTGGACAGCTGTACTGGCTGAACACAATATGTTTAGAAATCTGTTTAGAAATAGTGTATACAGTGGGGCAAAAAAGTATTTAGTCAGCCACCAATTGTGCAAGTTCTCCCACTTAAAAAGATGAGAGAGGCCTGTAATTTTCATCATAGGTACACTTCAACTATGACAGACAAAATGAGAAGAAAAAAAATCCAGAAAATCACATTGTAGGATTTTTAATGAATTTATTTGCAAATTATGGTGGAAAATAAGTATTTGGTCAATAACAAAAGTTTATCTCAATACTTTGTTATATACCATTTGTTGGCAATGACAGAGGTCAAACGTTTTCTGTAAGTCTTCACAAGGTTTTCACACACTGTTGCTGGTATTTTGGCCCATTCCTCCATACAGATCTCCTCTAGAGCAGTGATGTTTTGGGGCTGTTGCCAGGCAACACAGACTTTCAACTCCCTCCAAAGATTTTCTATGGGGTTGAGATCTGGAGACTGGCTAGGCCACTCCAGGACCTTGAAATGCTTCTTACAAAGCCACTCCTTCGTTGCCCGGGCGGTGTGTTTGGGATCATTGTCATGCTGAAAGACCCAGCCACATTTCATCTTCAATGCCCTTGCTGATGGAAGGAGGTTTTCACTCAAAATCTCACGATACATGGCCCCATTCATTCTTTCCTTTACACTGGTCAGTCGTCCTGGTTCCTTTGCAGAAAAACAGCCCCAAAACATGATGTTTCCACCCCCATGCTTCACAGGAGGTATGTTGTTCTTTGGATGCAACTCTTTGTCCTCCAAACACGACGAGTTGAGTTTTTACCAAAAAGTTATATTTTGGTTTCATCTGACCATATGACATTCTCCCAATCTTCTTCTGGATCATCCAAATGCTCTCTAGCAAACTTCAGACGGGACTGGACATGTACTGGCTTAAGCAGGGGGACACGTCTGGCACTGCAGAATTTGAGTCCCTGGCGGCGTAGTGTGTTACTGATGGTAGGCTTTGTTACTTTGGTCCCAGCTCTCTGCAGGTCATTCACTAGGTCCCCCCGTGTGGTTCTGGGATTTTTGCTCACCGTTCTTGTGATCATTTTGACCCCACGGGGTGAGATCTTGTGTGGAGCCCCAGATCGAGGGAGATTATCAGTGGTCTTGTATGTCTTCCATTTCCTAATAATTGCTCCCACAGTTGATTTCTTCAAACCAAGCTGCTTACCTATTGCAGATTCAGTCTTCCCAGCCTGGTGCAGGTCTACAATTTTGTTTCTGGTGTCCTTTGACAGCTCTTTGGTCTTGGCCATAGTGGAGTTTGGAGTGTGACTGTTTGAGGTTGTGGACAGGTGTCTTTTATACTGATAACAAGTTCAAACAGGTGCCATTAATACAGGTAACGAGTGGAGGACAGAGGAGCCTCTTAAAGAAGAAGTTACAGGTCTGTGAGAGCCAGAAATCTTTCTACTGCCAAGTTTACACCGTCACTATTGCACTGAAATGTTTTGATCGGGAAGTTGTCTAAATGGGTTATCATTTTTTGTTAGCGAGTGAAGGAAAAGCAGCCAACAAGTGCTCAGTATATGTGGGAACTCCTTCAAGACGGTTGGAAAAGCATTCCTCATGAAGCTGGTTGAGGGAATGCCAAGAGTGTGCAAAGCTGTCATCAAGGCAAAGGGTTGCTACTTTTAAGAATCTCAAATATAAAATGTATTTTATGTTTAACACTTTTTTGGTTACTACATGATTCCATATTTTTTATTTCATCGTTTTGATGTCTTCACTATTATTCTACAATGTAGAAAATAGTACAAATAAAGAAACCCTGGAATGAGTAGGTGTGTCCAAACCTTTGACTGGTACTGTATATGACATGAGCTTCAGAGATGGTGACTGTTACATTTAGGAACTGTCATCATAATTGTATTGCTGTAGTAGTAGTAGTGTTGTTGATTTAATTGAATTATGATACAATTGATTATTTCACCATAGTAGATCACCATCTTTTAATCCACAGCCTCACCAACAGAAGTGAAGTCTGCAGGTAACTGGTCTCATCAAAACCTTATACTTTGGGGCGGCAGGTAACCTAGTGGTTAGAGGGTTGGACTAGTAACCGAAAGGTTACAAGATCGAATCCCCGAGCTGACAAGGTAAAAATCTGTCGTTCAAGGCAGTTAACCCACTGTTCCTTGGCCGTCATCGAAAATAAGAACTTGTTCTTATTAACTGACTTGCCTAGTTAAATAAAGGTTCAATTTAAAATAAAATAAAAATACTTGTCTTAGTCTCATCAACTCAAAATCATAAGCAATAATAATATGAGGAATTAAATTGTGAAGTACTCATATTCTCCTCATGGTTCTGTGTTGTAAAATAAATTGTGTGTGCTCCATGTGTCACGGCCGTCGAAAGAAGTGGACCAAGGTGCAGCGTGGTGAGCGTACATTTTCCTTTTCATTAGATAATGTCACCAACAAACGAAAAACAACTGTGAAGGTTACAGGGCAAAGTGCCACATCAAAGACAACTACCCACAAACACAGGTGGGAAAAATGGCTGCCTAAGTTTGGTTCCCAATCAGGGACAACGATAGATAGCTGTCCCTGATTGAGAACCATACCCGGCCAAAACAAAGAAACACAAAAACATAGAAAATGGAACATAGAATGCCCACCCCACATCACACCCTGACCTAACCAAATAGAGAAATAAAACATCTCTCTAAGGTCAGGGCATGACACCATGCTGATTCTACCTGCAGTTTAAGCTATCTCATAAACTGCACCAAAAACTGTAACTACTATATTCTTTATGGTCTGGCACTTTATCAAGTGACTTCTTTTGTTAAAGGTCCTGCACAGTCAAAATCATGTTTTTCATGAAATGTGATAATATTTGGATTAAATCAGATCAGAAGTATGAAAAATTACTGTTGCTTCTGCATTGATAAAGTTGTATCATAAAGTCCCCTCTCCTTTGTCCACCACTTGGATTCAGGAGCTGTGGGGATATTAAGGGCTTTTTGTGATGTCATAAAATCATCAAATTTGAATACACCAATGGTAACATCTCATTTTCTTACCTAATTTAAATAACTACCGCCTTGTAACCAACATCGCAGAATGGTGTGGTTTACATGGCAGAATGGTGTGGTTTACATAGCAGAATGGTGTGGTTTACATAGCAGAATGGTGTGGTTTACATAGCAGAACGGTGTGGTTTACATAGCAGAACGGTGTGGTTTACATAGCAGAACGGTGTGGTTTACATAGCAGAATGGTGTGGTTTACATAGCAGAATGGTGTGGTTTACATGGCAGAATGGTGTGGTTTACATATCAGAATGGTGTGGTTTACATATCAGAATGGTGTGGTTTACATGGCAGAACGGTGTGGTTTACATATCAGAATGGTGTGGTTTACATAGCAGAACGATTTGGTTTACATAGCTGAACGGTGTGGTTTACATAGCAGAACGGTGTGGTTTACATAGCAGAACGGTGTGGTTTACATAGCAGAACGGTGTGGTTTACATAGCAGAATGGTGTGGTTTACATGGCAGAACGGTGTGGTTTACATAGCAGAATGGTGTGGTTTACATGGCAGAACGGTGTGGTTTACATAGCAGAACGGTGTGGTTTACATAGCAGAACGGTGTGGTTTACATAGCAGAACGGTGTGGTTTACATAGCAGAACGGTGTGGTTTACATAGCAGAACGGTGTGGTTTAAATAGCAGAATGGTGTGGTTTACATAGCAGAATGGTGTGGTTTACATAGCAGAATGGTGTGGTTTACATAGCAGAATGGTGTGGTTTACATAGCAGAACGGTGTGGTTTACATAGCAAGGTGTTTGATGAATAGGGGAAACCTGTATATATATTTTCTAAGGCAAATATACTTATAGGTTTCCGCCTTCATCTGGGTCTGATGTTAGCTAGTTACTGGCTAGCTAGGTTTTTCACCAGCATGAAACAAACGTGGGGGAAGGGTAGCCCAAAACTCAGACTAATTGTCAGGTCATTACATCAAGAGACATGCCAAACATGAGATTCATACAAACTTCTTGACATCATCGATGGTCATGATATATGAACGTTGTCTGACAGTCAATACACACTGAGTGGACAAAACACCGGCTCTTTCCATGACAGACTGACCAGGTGAAAGCTACGATCGCTTATCAATGTCACTTGTTAAATCAATTTAAAACAGTGTAGATGAAGGGGAGGAGACGGGTTAAATCATATTTTTTTTAGGCTTG
The DNA here is from genome assembly GCF_045791955.1 of Oncorhynchus clarkii lewisi. Classification (NCBI taxonomy): domain Eukaryota; kingdom Metazoa; phylum Chordata; class Actinopteri; order Salmoniformes; family Salmonidae; genus Oncorhynchus; species Oncorhynchus clarkii. The sequence continues at coordinate 8,848,363 of NC_092163.1, forward strand.
AGACATTTGAGACATGGATTGTGTATGTGTGCCATTCAGAGGGTGTTTCCTATGTGTATCAACAGTGGTCCACCACCCAAAGAACATTCAGCCAATTTGACACAACTGTGGGAAGCATTTGAGTCAACATGGACCAGCATCCCTGCGGAACGCTTTCCACACCTTGTAGAGTCCATACCCCCAACGAATTGACATTGTTCTAAGGGGGGTGCTTCTCAATATTAGGAAGGTGTTCTTAAATGTGTTCTACACTCAGTGTGTTTATATGTAAGGTACCCAGACCTCACCCTGTAAAGTTTCAACAAAAATTGTCCAAGATGATCTAGCTAGCTAAATTCCATTTGGGTTAGCTAGCTAAATTCCATTTGGGCTAGCTAGCTAAATTATATAGCCACCATTATTTCTTTATTGATGCTGTTACAATAACCAAACCATTTGTGAAACCATGCTATGAGTTGCTTTGTCTATCACCAAATTTGCTTGATATAATCTCATCGCAACACTGCCTCCATGTTGCTTGACATAGGCGGTTCCCAAGGTGAGCTCCCCAGCCTCTCCTATAAGCCTGCGGTAAACACAGTCTTTATCAGCTAATGTCACTTTTTGTCAATTTGTGGACATTTATGTAATAATAAAAAACACATAAAGCATAAAGGCTTCATAATTCATAAAGTTCATGTTGACTGACTGATATTATCTCATAGAACAAAACGTATAAGATCTCCAAAACCTGCGTTAACCTCGGGCTTATTTGGGGGTTTTATCCCAAAAACTCTATTCATTCCCCGTAGGGATGGCTGAAAGAACTAGCGGTAACCCATTTCCCGGTTTTTGGACTACAAGCTGGCGAGCTCTATTGCGGATAAAATGCTGTGCCTGGTGACGTAGTGCACATATAAATAACTTGGCGTAGTGCACATAAAAATAAATTCCCATGTACTGAATGGAAAATCTAAGTTAAATGGGTTTCCATAACATTTTCAGCTCTACTGATGATTTTGTCACAACAACTGTTGCGTTAAATAGCAAATGTGCCCACTCTGGTCTTGGCAAGTGCGCTCTCGTCAACAGCTCACAGATAAAGTGGGGTTAGGATACCTAAATTATGAGATAATTTGTATTAGTCAAACGGCAGCCAATCATAGATCAACATGTCCCCAGAATAAGACCCTCGATATTTATTGGAAATGAGCATTAAGCTCATCACCATGCACATTCACTACCCTGTGAACTTTATCATACTTTATTTCACCTGAAGCCTAATAAACTGCGTGCTTTCCCGAGTCATAATGGAAGGACCACACAACATATCGCGTGACTACAAGTTTACCTTGATAAAATGGTTATTATATCAATATTTGCGCATAAATGCGTTTTCCACCACCAATTCTCACAATTAATTTTACCTACACAAAAAGAGCCCGCCATGTCGAAAGAACGTATTGTCTGTCGGCATTTATCAGTGTACGAGCATTTCCTGTTTCCATCAGCCCGGTCGTGACTATCTTTCATGCGCCAGGTAATTAATCCGCATCAAATGGTTGGATGGAGACCTGGTTACTCAAAATGCTATTTTACAGACTCAGAATGACTGTTCGGGACCTTTAGCAAGTGTAAACAAGTTATATTTTTATCCACAGTTACACCAGAAGATGGCGCTACAGCGGGTAAATATAATTTCCTGTCTTCACCGGGAGATTTAGTTAAGAGTTCCTTAATTTAATGCCTGATTATTGCAGCGAACACAATCGTGTATTTTATTTTTTGAATCCTAAACACGAGAAATAAAACATCAGTTACTAGATATAGTGTACATAGCCAAGTGCTCTGATATAGCAATATAAATACATTCATGTAGATATATTCACCTGACTAAGGTGCAGTCTCCCACTACAGAGACAACCATACTCACCACCTCGACATAGCCATGGCACAAACTGCTAACAGGAAGTCAGTGTGTTGGCACAATCAACAAAACCATAAACATTTTGAATGTCTTCAATTACAAGTATTTAATGTAGACTCATCACACACAACAGGGAACTTGTTGTTTCCATACATCAACATAAAAGGTGACATCACCGTGAAAATATCGTCTTATCAAACAACGTGACTGTGGTACACTGGCAGCTGACTACAAGATCAGGGACTGTTTTAATGTTGTGACCCAAACATCTTTATATCTGTATGTAACCGATGTGAAATGGCTAGCAAGTTAGTGGTGATGCGCGCTAATAGCGTTTCAATCGGTGACTTCACTTGCTCTGAGACCTTGAAGTAGTAGTTCCCCTAACGATGCTTCGAGGGTGACTGTTGTTTATGTGTACAGAGGGTCCCTGGTTCAAGCCCGGGTCGAGCAAGGGGGACGGACTAAAGTTATACTGTTACATTGTCTCATCTGGGGTGCCAGCCGAGGCATTTATGGAGCGATGGGTAACGATGCTTCGTGGGTGACAGTTGTTGATGTGTGTAGAGGGTCCCTGGTTCGAGCCCAGGTTGAGACGGAAGCAATACTGTTACATTGGTGACATCACCGTGAGAATGTCATCTTATCGTCTTAAAAAACAACGTGACTGTGTTACTATGGTACTCTGGCAGCTGACTACAAGATCAGGGACTGTTTTAATGTTGTGACCCAAACATTTGTATATCTGTATATTGTGCAGAAGCTTATATAATGGTATTTCTAAGCTTTTTAAAAATATAAATGTCATAATTTTTTTTTACATAAAAAATGTTGATGGATGGTCGATGATACCAATGAATTTATGTTTGCAGATTACAAGATCAACAACTGATATTTGAATGATCTTCTACTGTGACATGATATTTCTACTGTGACATACAGCTTAGGCTAGCGTTTTTATTGTTAATACATTAGTAGTTATTAATGAATCTTCATTTTCTTATTATGTACACTAGATGACCAAAAGTATGTGGACACCTGCTTATCCAACATCTCATCACAAAATCATGGGCATTAATAATGAGTTGGTCCCCCTTCGCTGCTATAACAGCCTTCGCTCTTCTGGGAAGGCTTTCCACTAGATGTTGGAACATTGCTGCGGGGACTTACTTACATTCAGCCACAAGAGCATTAGTGAGGTCGGGTACTGATGTTGTGCGATTAGGCCTGGCTCACAGTCAGCATTCCAATTTATCCCAAAGGTGTTTGATGGGGTTGAGGTCAGGGCTCTGTGCAGGCCAATCATGTTCTTCCACAATGATCTCAACAAACCAGTTTTGCATGGGACTCGCTTTGTGCACAGGGGCAGTGTTATGATTAAACAGGAATCATCTAGAACGTAATTTTAGCGTTAAGATCTCCCTTCACTGGAACTAAGGGGCCTAGCACCGAACCATGAAAAACATCCTCAGACCATTTTTCCTCCTCCACCAAACCTTACAGTTGGCGCTATGCATTGTGGCAGGTAGCGTTCTCCAAACCCAGATTTGTCCGTCAGACTGCCAGATGGTGAAGCGTGATTCATCACAGTTCTTATGCGGACGTTGCTTCCAGAGGCAGTTTGGAACTAGGTAGAGTGTTGCAACCGAGGACAAACAATTTATACGCGCTACGCACTTCAGCACTCGGCGGTCCCATTCTGTGAGCTTGTGTGGCCTACCACTTCACAGCTGAGCCGTTGTTGCTCCTAGACGTTTCCACTTCACAATAACAGCACTTACAGTTGACCAGGGCAGATCTAGCAGGGAATACGTTTGATGAACTGATTTATTGGAAAGGTGGCATCCTATGACGATGTCCATGTTGAAAGTCACTGAGCTCTTCAGTAAGGCCATTCTACTGCCAATGTTTGTCTATGGAGATTGCATGGCTGTGTGCTCGATTTTATACACCTGTCAGCAACGGGTGTGGTTGAAATAGCCGAATCCACTCATTTTAAGGGTTGTCCACATACTTTTGTATATATAGTGTATGCAATGTATATTGATCGTCCAACCCTCCATAATAAAATGAGACAGCAGACAGAGCTTAATAATTGACATACAATGTATTTATTCATTTTTGGTTATTTTCTGCCATTTAGAACTTTCCGTTGTGTACATTTTGTCTCTGTAGCAACTGTTTTTTTAAAAAGTCTAAAAAGGAAAAATACAATCGCTGCTAAACACCTAAAAGGGACGACATGCTTGGAAGACGAGAAACAGTCAATTTTTTTTCTTTATTTTTCTTGTTATGCATTTTTTCATTCTTCTTCTTCTTCTTCTTCTTTTTGAGTAACATGATGCGTCCACGTCAGGCTCCAACACACGCGGCTGGTGCGGCTTTGTGAAACAGTATTAGAAAAAAAAAAAACTACATGTGACTCTAAATTATCTTCTTTTTTTTAAACGAGAGAAAAATAAGTGGTTATAAAAATAAAGAAAAAGACTTGATGTCAGACGATGGAGGAAGAGAGAGGAGGAGAGAGGTGTAGAGAGAGAGGAGAGAGAGAGAGAGAGTAGGAGAGAGAGGAGGAGAGAGAGGAGGAGAGAGAGAGGAGAGAGAGAGGAGGAGAGAGGTGTAGAGAGAGAGAGAGGAGAGAGAGAGAGGAGGAGAGAGATAGAGAGAGAGGAGAGAGAGAGGAGGAGAGAGAGAGGAGAGAGAGAGGAGGAGAGAGGAGGAGAGAGGAGAGAGGAGAGAGAGAGAGGAGGAGAGAGAGGAGGAGAGAGAGAGAGAGAGGAGGAGAGAGAGGAGGAGAGAGAGAGGAGAGAGAGAGAGAGGAGAGAGAGAGAGAGGAGAGAGAGAGGAGAGAGAGAGAGAGAGGAGAGAGGGAGGAGAGAGAGGAGGAGAGAGGAGGAGAGAGAGGAGGAGAGAGAGAGAGGAGAGAGAGAGAGAGGAGAGAGAGGAGGAGAGAGGGAGGAGAGAGAGGAGAGGAGGAGAGAGAGAGGAGAGAGGAGGAGAGAGGAGGAGAGAGAGAGGAGGAGAGAGAGGGGGATGGGGGAGGGAGGGAGAGGAGGAGAGAGAGAGGGATGGGGGGAGGGAGAGGAGGGGGAGAGAGAGAGGAGGGAAGAGCTAGGGGGTTATGTTGCATCGGGAGTGGAGGGGGGGAGGATGGGGGAAGAGAGAGGAGGGAAGAGCTAGGGTGTTATGTTGCATCGGGACTGGAGGGGGAGAGGGATGGGGGAGAAGAGGGGGGAGGATGGTGTGGAGGGAGAGGAGGGGGATGCTCAGGTACAGGTAAAGCAGGGGGAAGTTGTTTCAGTTTGAGGTACGACTGATATGTGGGGGGGGGGGGGGGGGGGGGGTAGAGGGGTGGCTGTGTGAGGGTGGAGGAAGTGGAATTTGAAGGGTAGAGGGGTGGGGGGCGTTTGGGGTGAGTGTGTGTCTCAGTTTGAGGTGTCCGAGTGCACGCTGCCCGGTGCCCCGTGAGGGGGGGTGAGGGAGGGGGGGTCGGTGCTGTCCTGCCATCCACTATCAACCTGGAGAGAGAGAGAGAGAGAGAAAGGGAAGCGAGGAGGGAGAGAGAAAGAGAAGCGAGGAGGGAGAGAGAAAGAGAAGGAGAGAGAGATGAAAAGAGGGAGGGAAAAATATTTGATAAAAGACATCAATTGAAGGTATTCACATGAGTTGGTCACCCACCTACAATATCTGTTTTAAAAAACTGGCATAGACAGTGGTGGTAAACAAAGTGTTACCATAGATACTGACATGAAGACAGTGGGGAGGAAACAGAGTATTACCATAGATACTGACATGAAGACAGTGGAGAGGAAACAGTGTTTCCATAGATACTCACATGGAGACAGTGGGGAGGAAACAGAGTATTACCATAGATACTGACATGGAAACAGAGTGTTACCATAGATACTGACATGAAGACAGTGGTGGTAAACAGAGTGTTACCATAGATACTGACATGAAGACAGTGGAGAGGAAACAGTGTTTCCATAGATACTGACATGAAGACAGTGCTTGTAAACATAGTGTTACCATAGATACTGACATGAAGACAGTGCTTGTAAACATAGTGTTACCATAGATACTGACATGAAGACAGTGGTGGTAAACAGAGTGTTACCATAGATACTGACATGAAGACAGTGGAGAGGAAACAGTGTTTCCATAGATACTGACATGAAGACAGTGCTTGTAAACATAGTGTTACCATAGATACTGACATGAAGACAGTGCTTGTAAACATAGTGTTACCATAGATACTGACATGAAGACAGTGGTGGTAAACATAGTGTTACCATAGATACTGACATGAAGACAGTGGTGGTAAACATAGTGTTACCATAGATACTGACATGAAGACAGTGCTTGTAAACAGAGTGTTACATAGATACTGACATGAAGACAGTGCTTGTAAACATAGTGTTACCATAGATACTGACATGAAGACAGTGGAGAGGAAACAGAGTGTTACCATAGATACTGACATGGAAACAGAGTTTTACAATAGATACTGACATGAAGACAGTGTTACCATAGATACTGACATGAAGACAGAGTGTTACCATAGATACTGACATGAAGACAGTGGGGAGGAAACAGAGTGTTACCATAGATACTGACATGAAGACAGTGCTTGTAAACATAGTGTTACCATAGATACTGACATGAAGACAGTGGTGGTAAACAGAGTGTTACCATAGATACTGACATGGAGACAGTGGGGAGGAAACAGAGTGTTACCATAGATACTCACATGGAGACAGTGGGGAGGAAACAGAGTTCCTCCAGGCAGCTCCTCATAACATCCCGTCAGGAGTGTAGCACGGTGCTGGGTATCCACCTGGAGGAACAGACCAGCAGGGGGCGCTTTACACACTAGTACAGACTAATACTACATTTATACACACACTGGTACACACTAATACTACTACATTTATAAACACTAATACTACATTTATACACACTAACACTACATTTATACACACACTGGTACACACCAATACTACATTTATACACACTAACACTACATTTATACACACATTGGTACACACTAATACTACATTTATACACACACTGGTACACACTAATACTACATTTATACACACACTGGTACACACTAATACTAAATTTATACACACTAACACTACATTTATACACACACTGGTACACACTAATACTACATTTATACACACATTGGTACACACTAATACTACATTTATACACACACTGGTACACACTAATACTACATTTATACACACATTGGTACACACTAATACTACATTTATACACACACTGGTACACACTAATACTAAATTTATACACACACTGGTACACACTAATACTACATTTATACACACACTGGTACACACTAATACTACATTTATACACACACTGGTACACACTAATACTACATTTATACACACACTGGTACACACTAATACTACATTTATACACACTAACACTACATTTATACACACTAATACTACATTTATACACAAACTGGTACACATACTAATACATTTATACACACACTAACACACAGACTGTTGCACATTAACACTGCAAACTCAAACACTAATACACTAACACACACAGATACACACACAGATACACACACACACACACATACACACACACACACATACATACACACACACACACACACACACTACTAAAAGGTACAACTGAACAGGGGTCAGAGGGGCTCTATAGGGGCTGGGGGGTTGGTAGCTGATACTACTAAAAGATACAACTGAACAGGGGTCAGAGGGGCTCTATAGGGGCTGGGGGGTTGGTAGCTGATACTACTAAAAGGTACAACTGAACAGGGGTCAGAGGGGCTCTATAGGGGCTGGGGGGGTTGGTAGCTGATACTACTAAAAGGTACAACTGAACAGGGGTCAGAGGGGCTCTATAGGGGCTGGGGGGTTGGTAGCTGATACTAAGGGGTACCAATGATACCACCAGGAACACAGGTGGCAGCTCGGGGGGATTGAGGGGGGGCAGGAGAGAGGAACAAGCAGCTATAACAGGGGAACCATTTTGGGGAGGGGGATCAGGGGGGTCTTACTGCAGGCCTACCTGAGGCTGCAGAGGAGGGTTGAGAAATAACCCCTCCCCATTGGTCGGGTGTAAACCGGGGTGGGCGTGGCCTGTGTTGGGCCGACTGTACGACCCTGGCGAGCCTGCGGAATGTCATAACCAGCCAATCAGGAGAGAGGCTTTTGTGGCAGGGAGCGGTTGATTGGTGGGGCGGGTAATAAGAGGCGGGTTTAAACTTTGTTAGAAGGGAGACTATGGAAGAGGTAATTGTGTGAAAAAGATGTGGCTGGTCTTGGTGGTGCCGCTGTGTGTGTTTGTATGCGGGCGAGCGCGTGAAATGCACCCCCACGTGGTCTACGACTGTGTGTGTTTGATGTCCAAATGTGTGTGATGTCCGAGCGTGAGTGATCCTGGCGCGGACGCACACGTATGTGTGTGTGTGTGTGTGTGTGATGTCCGAGTGTGTACCTGAGTTGGGCGTGGCGGGGGAGTTGGCCTGGCTGGCCTGTGAGGAGACGCTGGCTGCATCTACAGCTGTTTTCACAGCATACAGGTTCGCTTCCTCCTGGAACTTCCCTATGTTCTTCTTGTACCTGATCCTCTTGTTCCCAAACCAGTTAGACACCTGAAAGAGAGAAGTAGGGGCGGGGAGTAGAGGGGGGAGAGAGAGAGAGAGAGAGAGAAGTAGAGGGGGGGGGGGGGGGGGGGCAGGGAGAGAGACGTAGGGGGGGCAGTGAGAGAAGTAGGGGGGGGGGGGGGGGGGCAAGGAGAGAAGTAGGGTGGGGGGGGGGGGGGGCAAGGAGAGAAGTAGGGGGGGAGAGAGGGGGGGGGGACGTAGGGGGGGCAGGGAGAGAGAAGCGTAGGGGGGCAGGAAGAGAAGTAGGGGGTGAGAGGGAGAGAGAGAGAGAGAGAGAGGGAAGTAGGGGGCAGGGGAGGGAGAGAGGGGGGGCAGGGGAGGGAGAGAGGGGGGGGGGCAGGAAGAGAAGTAGGGGGGGAGGGAGAAGTAGGAGAGAGAGAGAGAGAGAGAGAGAGGGAAGTAGGGGGCAGGGGAGGGAGAGAGGGGGGGGGGGCAGGGAGCAAAATAGAGGAGGAGAGGGAGGGGGGATAAGGAGGGATGGGAACAGTAGTGACAATATGAACAGCAGTATTAATACCTCCTATAACCCCCTACCCTGACCTCAGACATTGACCCCTGTCACCCCTGTGTGACCCCAGTTTGACCCTTATGTAGCAGACATGAGCCGGGCTCACATTCTCGTGATGAGGTAGCAATGCCTGCAACTTCAAAATCATTGTCACCAAGGGGGAATTTCCTCTTGGGCTAACAGTCAAGTCGTTGGTTTCTCCCATGGGAGACCAGGGTTCAGATCCTACCTCCCGTAACCCTCTACCCTAATATTAACAGTAGTATTAATACCTCCTATAACCCTCTACCATAATATTAATACCTCCTATAACCCTCTACCATAATATTAATACCTCCTATAACCCTCTACCATAGTATTAATACCTCCCATAACCCTCTACCATAATATTAATACCTCCCATAACCCTCTACCATAATATTAATACCTCCCACAACCCTCTACCCTAATATTAACAGTAGTATTAATACCTCCTATAACCCTCTACCATAATATTAATAACTCCCATAACCCTCTACCCTAATATTAATACCTCCCATAACCCTCTACCCTAATATTAACAGTAGTATTAATACCTCCTATAACCCTCTACCATAATATTAATACCTCCTATAACCCTCTACCATAATATTAATACCTCCCATAACCCTCTACCATAATATTAATACCTCCTATAACCCTCTACCATAATATTAATACCTCCCACAACCCTCTACCATAATATTAATACCTCCTATAACCCTCTACCATAATATTAATACCTCCTATAACCCTCTACCATAATATTAATACCTCCCATAACCCTCTACCATAATATTAATACCTCCCACAACCCTCTACCATAATATTAATACCTCCTATAACCCTCTACCATAATATTAATACCTCCCACAACCCTCTACCATAATATTAATACCTCCCATAACCCTCTACCATAATATTAATACCTCCTATAACCCTCTACCATAATATTAATACCTCCCATAACCCTCTACCATAATATTAACACCTCCTATAACCCTCTACCATAATATTAATACCTCCCATAACCCTCTACCATAATATTAACACCTCCTATAACCCTCTACCATAATATTAACAGTAATATTAACACCTCCTATAACCAAAGGTCAAGACGTTGGTTTCTCCCATGGGAGACCAGGGTTCAGATCCCGCCCGTGATACTTCTGTGGCCCTAGTTTGACCCTATTTGACCTCTGACCTGAGAGACGGTGATGGCACACTTCTTGGCCAGTTCCTCCTTGGCCTCCTCACTGGGGTAGGGGTTAGACAGGTGGGAGTAGAAGTACTCATTCAGCACCTCAGTAGCCTGCTTGTTGAAGTTACGTCTCTTCCGTCTGACCAGGGAGAGAGAGAGGGAGGTCAGAGAGAGCGAGAGAGAGAGGGGACGTGAGAGAGACACAGAGCGAGAGAGAGAGGGGAGGTGAGAGAGACACAGAGAGAGGTGAGACAGAGACAGAGAGAGAGAGGAGGGGGGAGGTGAGAGAGAGAGACACCCACAAACACACACACACATCCACACTGTCTCTCTCCGTCTCTCTCACCTGGCGTCGAGGAATCTGGAGCGCAGGATCATGACGGCCTCACAGGTGCTCTGTTTGAGCTGCATCTGGATGGAGCTGAACTTGCGGTGGATGATCCCCACCATGCGCTCGATCTCCTTGGGAGAGATGGGCCGCGTGCGACTCTGCTCCCTCAGCAGGTTCATCACGTGGTTGGTGAACTCACTGCACGCCTGGGGAGGGTGGAGAGGAGAGGAGAGGAGAGGAGAGGAGAGGAGAAGGAGGAGGAGAGGAGGAGGAGGGGAGAGGAGGAGGAGAGGAGAGGAGAGGAGAAGGAGGAGGGAGGGGAGAGGAGAGGAGGAGAGGAGAGGAGAGGAGGAGGAGAGGAGGAGGGAGGGGAGAGGAGGAGGAGGAGGAGGGGAAAGGAGGAGGAGAGGAGAGGAGGAGGAGGAGGGAGGAGGAGGGGATGAAGGAAGGAGGAGAGGAGGAGGAAGGAGGAGGAAGGAGGAGGGGAGGGATGAAGGAGGAGGGAGGAAGGAGATGTCATTTTTTTCTGAAGGTACTGGTCGTGTCTGAATACCCATACTGAGTTCTAAATAGTAGTCTGTGAAATCTCTAAATGCCAGGAGGTCATCAGGCTTTTCATCTCCTAGAATTCACTGCACCCTACTCAGGAAGAGACGGATCCTTTCATCTCGTAGAATTCACTGCACACTACTCAGGAAGAGACGGATCCTTTCATCTCGTAGAATTCACTGCACACTACTCAGGAAGAGATGGATCCTTTCATCTAGTAGAATTCACTGCACACCACTCAGGAAGAGAATGATCTTTTCATCTAGTAGAATTCACTGCACACTACTCAGGAAGAGAATGATATTTTCATCTAGTAGAATTCACTGCACACTACTCAGGAAGAGACGGATCTTTTCATCTAGTAGAATTCACTGCACACTACTCAGGAAGAAACGGATCTTTTCATCTAGTAGAATTCACTGCACACTACTCACGAAGAGAAGGATTTTTTCATCTGTTTGAAAACAGCTGATTATCAGATTAGGGGAGGAACAACGAATGGCGAGGAACAAGCGTGATTGGATGATGCCTTCTCAGTATGGAGTAGTATGTTGATATTTCAGGATTCCTGCATTCGTTGTCACAAAACAGTATCTTCTAAACGGTATGTAGTACTACTAATACACAGTATGTAGTTTTAGTAAGTAGTAGGCAAGACAGATTTCAGACACGCCCCCTCCACCCCCCTCCTTCTCTCAGCTGTTTTTGGATAGTGTGTGTTCCCTCCTACCTGTTCATATTTCTCCAGTTCAGAGTGGTATATTCCTCTGATCTGAGTCAGCTTGGCCCTGTAGTCTGAGTGTTCTATACTGCCGTCGTTAGGGGAACCGCCTGCGGCCGCCGCCGCCACAGCCGCTGCCGCCGCCGAGGCCCCGCCCTTCTCTGGGCCGGACACGCCCTCTGCCAGCAACATGTTGTCCAATCGCATGATCTGAGGATCTGGTGGATCCTCATCCTGGATGCCACGGATACTGAGGACTGGAGAGGAGAGAGAGAGAGACAAGCACAAGGGTTAGAAAGATGAATAGAGAGAGAGATGGAGAGAGAGAGAGAGACAAGCACAAGGGCTAGAAAGACGAATAGAGAGAGAAACAAGCACAAGGGTTAGAAAGACGAATAGAGAGAGAGACAAGCACAAGGGTTAGAAAGACCAATAGAGAGAGAGACAAGCACAGGGGTTAGAAAGATGAATAGAGAGAGAGACAAGTACAAGGGTTAGAAAGACGAATAGAGAGAGAGAAACAAGCACAAGGGTTAGAAAGACGAATAGAGAGAGAGACAAGTACAAGGGTTAGAAAGATGAATAGAGAGAGAGACAAGCACAAGGGTTAGAAAGATGAATAGAGAGAGAGACAAGCACAAGGGTTAGAAAGACGAATAGAGAGAGAGCGAGGGAGAAAAAGATGATTAGAGAGATGAACGTGGGGGTGAGAGATGGAGAGAGAGAGAGGTTAGAGAGATGAACAGAGAGAGATGAACAGAGAGGTGAGGGAGAGAGTAGAAATCGACAAAGAGGGAGAGAGCACATTTCTTCAGTGAAAACAATGTACTGAGCAAATGTTGAATTGGCTTTTTACCAAATTACTGTACGACAGACCACGTATTCACCCTGCACACTAGACGTCGACCGATTAATCGTAATGGCCGGTTAATTTGGGCCGATTTCAAGTTTTCATAAAAATATAAAAAAATTACACCTTTATTTTATCTTTATTTAACTAGGCAAGTCAGTTAAGAACACATTCTTATTTTCAATGACAGCCTAGGAACAGTGGGTTAACTGCCTTGTTCAGGGGCAGAACGACAGATTTTCACCTTGTCAGCTCAGGGGATTCAATCTTGCAACCTTACGGTTAACTAGTCCAACGCTCTAACCACCTGCCTCTCATTGCACTGTTATGCGAATGCAGTAAGCCAAGGTAAGTTGCTAGCAAGCATTAAACTAATCCCATAAAAAACAATCAATCAATCAATCATAATCACTAGTTAACTACACATGGTTGATGATATTACTAGTTTCCCTAGCGTGTCCTGCGTTGCATATAATCGATGTGGTGCGTATCGTTGCTCCAATGTGTACCTAACCATGAACATCAATGCCTTTCTTAAAATCAATACACAGAAGTATATATTCTTAAACCTGCATATTTAGCTAAAAGAAATCCAGGTTAGCAGGCAATATTAACCAGGTGAAATTGTGTCACTTCTCTTGTGTTCATTGCACCCAGAGTCAGGGTATATGCAACAGTTTGGGGCGCCTAATTTGCCAGAATTTTACGTAATTGTGACATAACGTTGAAGGTTGCAATGTAACAGGAATATTTAGACTGAGGGATGCCACCCATTAGATAAAATACAGAACGGTTCCATATTTCACTGAAAGAATAAACATTTTGTTTTCGAGATGATAGTTTCCGGATTCGACCATATTAATGACCTAAGGCTCGTATTTCTGTGTGTCATTATGTTATAACTAAGTCTATGATTTGATAGTGCAGTCTGACTGAGTGGTGGTAGGCACCAGCAGGCTCGTAAGCATTCATTCAAACAGCACTTTCATGCGTTTTGCCAGTAGCTCTTTGTTGTGCGTCAAGCATTGCGCTGTTTATGACTTCAAGCCTATCAACTCCCGAGATGAGGCTGGTGTAACCGATGTGAAATGGTTAGCTAGTTAGCGGGGGGCGAGCTAATAACGTTTCAAACGTCCCCCGCTCTGAGACTTGGAGTAGTTATTCCCCTTGCTCTGCTCAATATTGTTGTAATTGTCATTATTACAAATACATTTTTAAAAATCGTCTGATTAATTGGTATCGGCGTTGAAAAATCATAATCGGTCGACCTCTAGTACCAGCCCATCTACTGAACACCCTAATTGACAAACAAAACAAAGGCAAAGTCTTCTCATGCATTGTTGATTTCCAAAAAGCTTTCGACTCAATTTGGCACGAGGGTCTGCTGTACTGATGGAAAGTGGTGTTGGGGGAAAAACAACATAATATCAATGTACATCAACAACAAGTGTGAAGCTTGAGGATGCAGCTTGAGCCCCACCCTCTTCAACATATATATCAATGAATTGGCGAGGGCACTAGAACAGTCTGCAGCACCCGGCCTTGGAATCTGAAGTCAAACGTGTCTCCTGTTTGGTGATCTGGTGCTTCTGTCCCCAAACAAGTAGGGCCTACAGCAGCACCTAGATCTTCTGCACAGATTCTGTCAGACCTGGGCCCTGACAGACCTGGGCCCTGTCAGACCTGGGCCCTGTCAGACCTGGGCCCTGACAGACCTGGGCCCTGACAGACCTGGGCCCTGACAGACCTGGGCCCTGACAGACCTGGGCCCTGTCAGACCTGGGCCCTGTCAGACCTGGGCCCTGTCAGACCTGGGCCCTGTCAGACCTGGGCCCTGACAGACCTGGGCCCTGACAGACCTGGGCCCTGTCAGACCTGGGCCCTGACAGTAAATCTCAGTAAGACAAAAATAATGGTGTTCCAAAAAAGATCCAGTTGCCAGGACCACAAATACAAATTCCACCTAGACACCGTTGCCCTAGAGCACACAGAAAACTATACATACCTCGGCCTAAGCATCAGCGCCACAGGTAACTTCCACAAAGCTGTGAACGATCTGAGATACAAGACAAGATGGGCCTTCTACACCATCAAAAGGAACATTACTTTTTTTTAACTTGAATCAGTTATAGAACCCATTGCCCTTCATGGTTGTGAGGTCTGGGGTCCGCTCACCAACCAAGAATTCACAAAATTGATACTCTGCAGACAGACAGGCAGACAGTTGTAGTCCCAGCTGTGACCAGCAGAGTGCACCCATCCCCTGTTTCTAGCCCACTAGTGAGCAGACATAAGGGCCACTATAGAAGCCAGTATTGTTTCCTCCTCCATGCTCTTACATTCAGGCCTCATAACCAGTTACCAGGCTGGAAACTAATTAAGACAACTGATTGTGGGCTGATTCACCTGGTCAAGGGCTTGATCTAGCTACCCTGGTTCACCTGGTCATGGGCTTGAACTAGCTCGCCTGGTTCACCTGGTCAAGGGCTTGATCTAGCTCACCTGATTCATCTAGTCAAGGGCTTTAACTAGCTCACCTGGTTCACCTGGTCAAGGGCTTTAAATAGCTCACCTGGTTCACCTGGTCAAGGGCTTTAACTAGCTCACCTGGTTCACCTGGTCAAGGGCTTTAACTAGCTCACCTGGTTCACCTGGTCAAGGGCTTTAACTAGCTCACCTGGTTCACCTGGTCAAGGGCTTTATCAGTAGTTAACAAGTTGAATCAGATGTGTTTGCTCTGGAATAGCTACAATACATGGAATGACTGGCGGGCCCCGTGGAGAGGTTTGAGAACCACTCGTCTGATAGGTGTAGTAACGCTGTAGGAGTTAGTGGTCTCTTGGTGCGTCCCAAATGGTACTCTATTCCCCCTAGACCCATAGGGTTCTGGTCTGAATGGTACTCTATTCCCCCTAGACCCATAGGGTTCTGGTCTGAATGGTACTCTATTCCACTAGGCCCATAGGGTTCTGGTCTGAATGGTACTCTATTCCACTAGGCCCATAGGGTTCTGGTCTGAATGGTACTCTATTCCACTTGGCCCATAGGGTTCTGGTCTGAATGGTACTCTATTCCCCCTAGACCCATAGGGTTCTGGTCTGAATGTTTAATGTGTCTTACTGACTGGTGAATGACCGGTATGCTGTCTAAATATATGTGTCTGTCAGTCTGGTGTATTACTGGTTACTGATTGGTTCTCAGAAAGGCTTCTGTCAGTCTGGACCCGTCAGACATATTTAGACAACTAACCAGTAATACACCAGACTGACAGGGTACTGGTTAGGGTCCAGACTGACAGGGTACTGGTTAGGGTCCAGACTGACAGGGTACTGGTTAGGGTCCAGTCTGACAGGGTACTGGTTAGGGTCCAGTCTGACAGGGTACTGGTTAGGGTCCAGACTGACAGGGTACTGGTTAGGGTCCAGACTGACAGGGTACTGGTTAGGGTCCAGACTGACAGGGTACTGGTTAGGGTCCAGTCTGACAGGGTACTGGTTAGGGTCCAGTCTGACAGGGTACTGGTTAGGGTCCAGTCTGACAGGGTACTGGTTAGGGTCCAGACTGACAGGGTACTGGTTAGGGTCCAGACTGACAGGGTACTGGTTAGGGTCCAGACTGACAGGGTACTGGTTAGGGTCCAGTCTGACAGGGTACTGGTTAGGGTCCAGTCTGACAGGGTACTGGTTAGGGTCCAGTCTGACAGGGTACTGGTTAGGGTCCAGACTGACAGGGTACTGGTTAGGGTCCAGACTGACAGGGTACTGGTTAGGGTCCAGACTGACAGGGTACTGGTTAGGCTCCAGTCTGACAGGGTACTGGTTAGGGTCCAGTCTGACAGGGTACTGGTTAGGGTCCAGTCTGACAGGGTACTGGTTAGGGTCCAGACTGACAGGGTACTGGTTAGGGTCCAGACTGACAGGGTACTGGTTAGGGTCCAGACTGACAGGGTACTGGTTAGGGTCCAGTCTGACAGGGTACTGGTTAGGGTCCAGTCTGACAGGGTACTGGTTAGGGTCCAGACTGACAGGGTACTGGTTAGGGTCCAGACTGACAGGGTACTGGTTAGGGTCCAGACTGACAGGGTACTGGTTAGGGTCCAGTCTGACAGGGTACTGGTTAGGGTCCAGTCTGACAGAAGCGGTTCTGAGAATCAGTCTTACAGGGTACTGGTTAGGGTCCAGACTGACAGGGTACTGGTTAGGGTCCAGACTGACAGGGTACTGGTTAGGGTCCAGACTGACAGGGTACTGGTTAGGGTCCAGACTGACAGGGTACTGGTTAGGGTCCAGTCTGACAGAAGCGGTTCTGAGAATCAGTCTTACAGGGTACTGGTTAGGGTCCAGACTGACAGGGTACTGGTTAGGGTCCAGTCTGACAGAAGCGGTTCTGAGAATCAGTCTTACAGGGTACTGGTTAGGGTCCAGACTGACAGGGTACTGGTTAGGTTCCTGACTGACAGGGTACTGGTTAGGGTCCAGTCTGACAGGGTACTGGTTAGGGTCTAGTCTGACAGGCTACTGGTTAGGGTCCAGTCTGACAGAAGCGGTTCTGAGAATCAGTCTTACAGGGTACTGGTTAGGGTCCAGTCTGACAGGGTACTGGTTAGGGTCCAGACTGACAGGGTACTGGTTAGGGTCCAGACTGACAGGGTACTGGTTAGGGTCCAGACTGACAGGGTACTGGTTAGGGTCCAGACTGACAGAAGTGGTTCTGAGAATCAGTCTTACAGGGTACTGGTTAGGGTCCAGTCTGACAGGGTACTGGTTAGGGTCCAGACTGACAGGGTACTGGTTAGGGTCCAGACTGACAGGGTACTGGTTAGGGTCCAGACTGACAGGGTACTGGTTAGGGTCCAGACTGACAGAAGTGGTTCTGAGAATCAGTCTTACAGGGTACTGGTTAGGGTCCAGACTGACAGAAGTGGTTCTGAGAATCAGTCTTACAGGGTACTGGTTAGGGTCCAGTCTGACAGGGTACTGGTTAGGGTCCAGACTGACAGGGTACTGGTTAGGGTCCAGACTGACAGGGTACTGGTTAGGGTCCAGACTGACAGGGTACTGGTTAGGGTCCAGACTGACAGAAGTGGTTCTGAGAATCAGTCTTACAGGGTACTGGTTAGGGTCCAGACTGACAGGGTACTGGTTAGGGTCCAGACTGACAGGGTACTGGTTAGGGTCCAGACTGACAGAAGCGGTTCTGAGAATCAGTCTTACAGGGTACTGGTTAGGGTCCAGACTGACAGGGTACTGGTTAGGGTCCAGACTGACAGAAGCGGTTCTGAGAATCAGTCTTACAGGGTACTGGTTAGGGTCCAGACTGACAGGGTACTGGTTAGGGTCCAGACTGACAGAAGCGGTTCTGAGAATCAGTCTTACAGGGTACTGGTTAGGGTCCAGACTGACAGGGTACTGGTTAGGGTCCAGTCTGACAGGGTACTGGTTAGGGTCCAGACTGACAGAAGTGGTTCTGAGAATCAGTCTTACAGGGTACTGGTTAGGGTCCAGACTGACAGGGTACTGGTTAGGGTCCAGTCTGACAGGGTACTGGTTAGGGTCCAGACTGACAGGGTACTGGTTAGGGTCCAGACTGACAGGGTACTGGTTAGGGTCCAGACTGACAGGCTACTGGTTAGGGTCCAGTCTGACAGAAGTGGTTCTGAGAATCAGTCTTACAGGGTACTGGTTAGGGTCCAGACTGACAGGCTACTGGTTAGGGTCCAGTCTGACAGAAGTGGTTCTGAGAATCAGTCTTACAGGGTACTGGTTAGGGTCCAGACTGACAGAAGTGGTTCTGAGAATCAGTCTGACAGGGTACTGGTTAGGGTCCAGACTGACAGGGTACTGGTTAGGGTCCAGACTGACAGAAGTGGTTCTGAGAATCAGTCTTACAGGGTACTGGTTAGGGTCCAGTCTGACAGGGTACTGGTTAGGGTCCAGACTGACAGGGTACTGGTTAGGGTCCAGACTGACAGGGTACTGGTTAGGGTCCAGTCTGACAGGGTACTGGTTAGGGTCCAGACTGACAGGGTACTGGTTAGGGTCCAGACTGACAGAAGTGGTTCTGAGAATCAGTCTTACAGGGTACTGGTTAGGGTCCAGACTGACAGGGTACTGGTTAGGTTCCTGACTGACAGGGTACTGGTTAGGGTCCAGTCTGACAGGGTACTGGTTAGGGTCTAGTCTGACAGGGTACTGGTTAGGGTCCAGTCTGACAGAAGCGGTTCTGAGAATCAGTCTTACAGGGTACTGGTTAGGGTCCAGACTGACAGGGTACTGGTTAGGGTCCAGACTGACAGGGTACTGGTTAGGGTCCAGACTGACAGGGTACTGGTTAGGGTCCAGACTGACAGGGTACTGGTTAGGGTCCAGACTGACAGGGTACTGGTTAGGGTCCAGACTGACAGGGTACTGGTTAGGGTCCAGACTGACAGAAGCGGTTCTGAGAATCAGTCTTACAGGGTACTGGTTAGGGTCCAGTCTGACAGGGTACTGGTTAGGGTCCAGACTGACAGGGTACTGGTTAGGGTCCAGTCTGACAGGGTACTGGTTAGGGTCTAGTCTGACAGGGTACTGGTTAGGGTCCAGTCTGACAGGGTACTGGTTAGGGTCCAGACTGACAGGGTACTGGTTAGGGTCCAGTCTGACAGGGTACTGGTTAGGGTCCAGTCTGACAGGGTACTGGTTAGGGTCCAGTCTGACAGGGTACTGGTTAGGGTCCAGTCTGACAGGGTACTGGTTAGGGTCTAGTCTGACAGGGTACTGGTTAGGGTCCAGTCTGACAGGGTACTGGTTAGGGTCCAGTCTGACAGGGTACTGGTTAGGGTCCAGACTGACAGGGTACTGGTTAGGGTCCAGACTGACAGGGTACTGGTTAGGGTCCAGACTGACAGGGTACTGGTTAGGGTCCAGTCTGACAGGGTACTGGTTAGGGTCCAGTCTGACAGGGTACTGGTTCACAGAGAATTCACCCAACAAAGGACAACATAAGAAACTTAATCATATCCTTCTTTACTGTGTGTGTGTGTGTGTGTGTGTGTGTGTGTGTGTGTGTGTGTGTGTGTGTGTGTGTGTGTGTGTAAGCCTTTGGTTGTAAGAAGATCAGGTTTAAGTAGCGTCTGTTAGTATTTACTGAAGATTGACACGCACACATTCTGAGATGGAGATGAGACAGGGATAGAGAGACAGAGCGAGAGAGAGACAGAGACAGAGCAAGAGAGAGACAGAGCGAGAGAGCGAGAGAGCGAGTCGGAGAGAGCGAGAGAGACAGAGCGAGAGAGAGACCGAGCGAGAGAGACAGAGAGAGAGAGAGACAGAGTGAGAGAGACAGAGAGACAGAGAGAGCGAGAGACAGACAGAGCGAGAGAGAGAGAGAGCGAGAGAGACAGAGAGAGCGAGAGAGACAGAGAGAGCCAGAGAGAGCGAGAGAGACAGAGAGAGCCAGAGAGAGCGAGAGAGACAGAGAGAGCCAGAGAGAGCGAGAGAGACAGAGAGAGACAGAAAGAGTAGCAGTGGTTTGTGTGGCTGTTGCTATGGTAGCATTGCCAGCTTTCCCTGGCATCCCCTTACTGCCAAAACAACTGATACGACACACACACACACACTCTCTCCCTCACACACACACAGAGGCGTTAATTAGGGCGTCTCTTAAGGAGCCACTAAAGACCCTGTGAAAAATGAATGCTCATTTGAGAGGTCATTAATTTGCACAGTTATGCAAATTAGGTGGCAATTACAGCGTAGTTCCCTGGATCAGCTCACATTTATAATCACACAATGAGGGATATGACAGCATCCACATCTGGCAACCGGCCAGTCTACAATACACACACACAGACACACACAGTCTACAATACACACACACAGACACACACAGTCTACAATACACACACACACAGTCTACAATACACAGACAGACAGACAGACAGACAGACAGACAGACAGACAGACAGACAGACAGACAGACAGACAGACAGACAGTACGAGCTAACCTCTGCTGGTTGCAGACCCAACCTGGCAATTAACAGCAAACAGCCCAATATGATAAATGACAATACTGTTACTGTAATTGTATAGGTCTTGGTGCTGAGTTACAGTTACTGTAATTGTTTAGGCCTTAGTGCTGAGTTAGTTACTGTAATTGTATAGGTCTTAGTGCCGAGTTGGTTACTGTAATTGTATAGGCCTTAGTGCTGAGTTAGTTACTGTAATTGTATAGGCCTTAGTGCTGAGTTAGTTACTGTAATTGTTTTGGTCTTGGTGCTGAGTTACAGTTACTGTAATTATAGGCCTTAGTGCGGAGTTAGTTACTGTAATTATAGGCCTTAGTGCCGAGTTGGTTACTGTAATTGTATAGGCCTTAGTGCTGAGTTACAGTTACTGTAATTGTATAGGCCTTAGTGCTGAGTTAGTTATTGTAATTGTATAGGTCTTGGTGCTGAGTTACAGTTACTGTAATTATAGGCCTTAGTGCGGAGTTAGTTATTGTAATTATAGGCCTTACTGCGGAGTTAGTTACTGTAATTGTATAGGTCTTGGTGCTAAGTTACAGTTAGTGTAATTGTATAGGCCTTAGTTATGGGGCGGCAGGGTAGCCTAGTGGTTAGAGAGTTGGACTAGTAACCGAAAGGTTGCAAGTTCAAATCCCTGAGCTGACAAGGTACAAATCTGTCGTTCTGCCCCTGAACAGGCAGTTAACCCACTGTTCCCAGGCCGTCATTGAAAATAAGAATTTGTTCTTAACTGACTTGCCTGGTTAAATAAAGGTAAAATAAAAAAAATAAAAAAAAATAAAAGTGCGGAGTTAGTTACTGTAATTATAGGCTTTAGTGCTGAGGTACAGTTACTGAAATTGTATAGGTCTTGGTGCTGAGTTAGAGTTACTGTTATTGTATAGGCCTTAGTGCGGAGTTAGTTACTGTAATTGTATAGGCCTTAGTGCGGAGTTAGTTACTGTAATTGTATAGGTCTTAATGCTGAGCAATTAACCCACATTTGTCATTTGTCGTTTTTTAAAGAACTAATTGACTGATGTCGGTTCAATTATTTGAATTACAGTCTGTTTTTTGTTTTTTTTAAATGTAAACTCAATGAGCAGTTTCTCTCGCGAAAAGAATAAGATGAAGCACGAACT
The DNA here is from genome assembly GCF_045791955.1 of Oncorhynchus clarkii lewisi. Lineage (NCBI taxonomy): Eukaryota > Metazoa > Chordata > Actinopteri > Salmoniformes > Salmonidae > Oncorhynchus > Oncorhynchus clarkii. The sequence continues at coordinate 8,870,252 of NC_092163.1, forward strand.
GTGCGATGTAGCAGGGAGTTGTAGTTTCCTAACAGGCCAATATTCTACATAGTTTAGCGCATAAAACATGGAAATTAACTACAATGACCATAACCCATTGCGCATCTACGCGTCCGGTGCGTGTTTGTTTTACGCCTGCTACGTCAGGTTAGTGTGGACACCGAGACAGAGAAGAGATGGGCGACTCACAGGGATAGAGAGCAGTTTCTTCACGAGGTTTCTCTCTACCTGATCTAAGTGATTGATAGTTGCTATTCAGCAGTCACAAAAGAATACCTTAATAACGTCGAAGAACTACTAAAATAGTGATTTTGTCAGACAGCACAGGCAGCAGGTCTACAGAGATGAGATGATGACTCGGAATGAAATAAAGTCATTAAATAAATAAAATATACACAACTATTTCAATATTGTATTAAAGTAATGTGAACAAATGATGGTTAATACGTGATAAGCAGTAATGGGGCGGCAGGGTAGCCTAGTGGTTAGCAGGGCGGCAGGGTAGCCTAGTGGTTAGCAGGGCGGCAGGGTAGCCTAGTGGTTAGCAGGGCGGCAGGGTTAGAGGCAGGTAGCCTAGTGGTTAGAGCGTTGGACTAGTAACCGAAAGGTTGCAAGTTCAAACCCCCGAGCTGACAAGGTCTGTCGTTCTGTCCCTGAACAGGCAGTTAACCCACTAGGGTCATTGAAGGTCATTGAAAATAAGAATTTGTTCTTGACTTGCCTAGTTAAATAAAGGTTAAAAATAAAATGGGCAGTCACTGCCCTCATGGGACTTTTATCAGCGGTTTCACAGCATTCAATGTATAAAATAATTATCAAAACAAAAACAACTTCAAAAAGCTCTAATCGCTCAGCGGGCCTAAATCTGAACCTGGCAACCACAGATACTACTACATCTACTACTCTAATCGCTCAGTGGGCCTAAATCTGAACCTGGCAACCACAGATACTACTACATCTACTACTCTAATCGCTCAGTGGGCCTAAATCTGAACCTGGCAACCACAGATACTACTACATCTACTACTCTAATCGCTCAGTGGGCCTAAATCTGAACCTGGCAACCACAGATACTACTACATCTACTACTCTAATCGCTCAGTGGGCCTAAATCTGAACCTGGCAACCACAGATACTACTACATCTACTACTCTAATCGCTCAGTGGGCCTAAATCTGAACCTGGCAACCACAGATACTACTACATCTACTACTCTAATCGCTCAGTGGGCCTATATCTGAACCTGGCAACCACAGATACTACTACATCTACTACTCTAATCGCTCAGTGGGCCTATATCTGAACCTGGCAACCACAGATACTACTACATCTACTACTCTAATCGCTCAGTGGGCCTATATCTGAACCTGGCAACCACAGATACTACTACATCTACTACTCTAATCGCTCAGTGGGCCTATATCTGAACCTGGCAACCACAGATACTACTACATCTACTACTCTAATCGCTCAGTGGGCCTATATCTGAACCTGGCAACCAAACACAGATACTACTACATCTACTACTCTAATCGCTCAGCGGGCCTATATCTGAACCTGGCAACCACAGATACTACTACATCTACTACTCTAATCGCTCAGCGGGCCTATATCTGAACCTGGCAACCACAGATACTACTACATCTACTACTCTAATCGCTCAGTGGGCCTATATCTGAACCTGGCAACCACAGATACTACTACATCTACTACTCTAATCGCTCAGTGGGCCTATATCTGAACCTGGCAACCACAGATACTACTACATCTACTACTCTAATCGCTCAGTGGGCCTATATCTGAACCTGGCAACCACAGATACTACTACATCTACTACTCTAATCGCTCAGCGGGCCTATATCTGAACCTGGCAACCACAGATACTACTACATCTTTCCCCAACTGAAACAACTCTGCTGAAACTGGGAACACCCAGGAAATTCAACTGGATCAGGAACTGAAACTCTGCTGAAACTGGGAACACCCAGGAAATTCAACTGGATCAGGAACTGAAACTCTGCTGAAACTGGGAACACCCAGGAAAATCAACTGGATCAGAAACTGTAGTATCTTTATATCTAATTAGGTACAACATGTCAAACCCCATCCATCCTTTCCCCAACATCCCAAACCATACTCACACTGCTCTTCGCACACAAGTAACATCAACAAATGTGTGATGTTAAGTGCAAACGACAACCCCAGACAAACACTCACCAGCACACACACACAAGGCAGTCAAGGCCATTAGTTTGAGACAGCAAAGCTATGTTGTATGTATTATACATGTAGCAGCTCATTATTACCACTGCACTATGATGCATTACAACATCTAAACATGTATTGACAATTACCGTGGCCATCTGCATGACAATTAAACCTTACTCAGAAATGTCAATGGTCACAGCCCTACCCCACACACCTTTTGACAGATTAACTAGATTACTATACAATCCAACAACTCAATCCAAAGAAACACCTGTACATTAACTCACACACATACAGGGACATGCATGCACACGCACACACACACACGCACGTTGGTAGTGTGTAACAGCAAGTATGAGGCCTCCCGAGTGGCGCAGTGGTCCTGGTTCGAGTCCAGGCTCTGTCGCAGCCGGCCACGACCCAGAGACCCATGGGCCAGGTGTACGGTGTTTCCTTCCGACACATTGGTGTGGCTGGCTTCCGGGTTAAGTTGGCATTGTGTCAAGAAGCAATGCGGCTTGGCTGGGTTGACCCTCGCCTCTCCCGAGTCCGTACTGGAGTTGCAGCGATGAGACAAGACTGTAACTACCAATTGGATTCCACGAAATTGGGGAGAAAAAGGAGTTTTTTTTTTAAAAGTAACTTAAAAAAAATGTAAATACATTAAAGTAATATCAGTACCGTAACGTCTGCAGTGATTGGATGTTAGTGTGTGGATGTGCGTTTACAAGGATATGAAATGGAGG
>NC_092163.1:8878205-8895705 GCF_045791955.1 Oncorhynchus clarkii lewisi
ACTGCCTCTCCCTCCATCTCATCAATCAATCTGTCGCCCTCTTTCTCTCCCTCCCTCTCTTTCTGTCCATTTTCTTTTATTTCCCCCTTCTCTCCATTGCTCTTATTTCCCTTTGTCTAATTCCAAATGCCTTTTCTTATTTTGCTCTCTCTCTCTCTCTCTCTCTCTCTCTCTCTCTCTCTCTCTCTCTCTCTCTCTCTCTCTCTCTCTCTCTCTCTCTCTCTCTCTCTCTCTCTCTCTCTCTCTCTCTCTCTCTCTCTCTCTCTCTCTCTCTCTCTCTCTCTCTCTCAGGAAAGGGCAGGAAACCAGATGATATAGTCAGAAGGAGAGAGATCAACAGAGATCCTGTGCTGTGGTTATTTATACTAGTTCTAACGTGGGACAGAAAGGGAGGGAAGGAGAGAAGGTCTATGGGGAGAGAGGAAAAGAGAAAGAGGACAATGGCAAGAGACATGGTGAAACCAGAGGTGAAAAGGGGAGGAATACAGATAAATATTTAGGACATTATGAAATCCGAAAGCAAGAGTGTGACAGAATGAGAAGATAAAGGGGATGAAAGAATGGAAATAAATGAAAGATAGCAGGAATGGAGAGTACCTGGCATGTGTTTCAGATGATAATGATTACACTAAAATACCCCCCACTAACAGTATCATTACCTAGATCTACCAACCCCCCTCTCATCTCTCTCTCTCTCCCTTCCTACCTACCTCCCTCCCTCCCCCCCCTCTCTCTCTCTCTCTCTGGACACAGAGTGCAAATGTGAAAATCAAAGTGAATGACATTAGGTAAATAAGACAGCTAGTTGCCTTGACAACCATAACCCCCTACTCTGCCTCGGGCCTCCCCCTTTCCCCCTCTGGACCAATCGGGAACAAGCAACACCGGGTGATTGACATATCGTCATGGCAGCCAGCAAAGGATGTCTCTCATAATGTTTTCCATCACGAGAAGAGGGGAGAGGGAGCGAGAGAGAGAGAGAGAGGGGGGGGGGAGAGAGAGAGAGAGAGAGGGAGGGGGGAGGGGGGATGCGTGAATGAAAGAAGAGGAAGAGGACAGTAAAGAGGACTAAAATGAAAAGATAAGACCAGTTTTAGTGTCAGTTTCATTCAATGCAGTCATATGGCTATTGTTGATAGGGCCAGGTGGAGGGCTGACTCTAGATCAGTGCTTAGGGAAACTCTGTACTACCATGTAAACAACGTCAACCCCTTGGAGGAATAGCAGAGAAGAGTCAACCAAAACACGAGACACCACTACAGACACCCTAGTTCGAATCCAGACTGTATCACAAACGGCCGTGATTGGGAGTCCCATTGGGCGGTGCACAATTGGCCCAGCGTCGTCCAGGTTTGGCCGGTGTAGGCCATCGTTGTAAATAAGAATTTCTTCTTTACTGACTTGCCGAGTTAAATAAAGGTTAAATATTTTTTTTTATAAAAGTCCCAAGACAAGAGTCAGATAGTAATGTATAGTGTAGAGCAGTTGTAATGCCCTGTTGTGTTGAAAAAAGGCTCTATACTTCACATTTCTATCTGCGACGTTCAAAACATTTCTGACTATAACTCAAGACATCAGTGGTAGAACAGAGAATGGGATTGGCCAATCATAGAGGAAGTCAGGAACTGATTGGCTGACTGGCTCACCTGTCTTTTCTTTGATCTCACACAGCACACTGAAGAGGGCGGGCTTCATTCTGTGGCAGTTTAACGCATGTTTCCTGTGTGAGAGAGAGAGAGGGAGAGAGAAAGAGAGAGAGAAGGGGGAGAGAGAGAGAAGGGGAGAGAAGGGGTGAGAGAGAGAAGGGGAGAAAGAGAGAGAGACAGAGACAGAGAGAAGGGGAGAGAGAGAGAGAAAGAAGTGAGAGAGAGAGAGAGAGAAGGGGAGAGAGAGAGAGAAAGAAGTGAGCGAGAGAGAGAGAGAGACAGAGAGAGAGAGAGGCAGAGAGAGAGAGGCAGAGAGAGAGAGGCAGAGAGAGAGAGGCAGAGAGAGAGAGAGAGAGAGAGAGAGAGAGAGAGGGGAGAGAGAGAGAGAGACGGGGAGAGAGAGAGAGAGAGAGAAAGAAGTGAGAGAGAGGGGGGAGAGAGAGAGAGAGTAGGGGGAGGAGAGATTCATTAGCTACAAGACAGAACCAAAACTATGATAGGAGCACAGCTGTCAATCTTCCACTGAACCAGGGTTAAAAGTGCACCTTCTCAACACACACACACAAACAGACACACGCGCGCACACACACACACACAAACAGACACACGCGAGCACACACACACAGACACACGCACGCACACACACACACACAAACAGACACACGCGCGCACACACACACAGACACACGCACGCACACACACACACAAACAGACACACGCGAGCACACACACACAGACACACGCACGCACACACACACACAAACAGACACACACGCGCACACACACACACATTCTGGAGGGAATTCCTGCTGACATGTGACCACAAGGAACATTCTTTCAGCTGCCATTATTTTCTTTAACTCAGAGAGGAAAGAAAGAAAGAGATCTTACTAGATAAGCTTAATTACAGAATAACAATATTTAATCAAAACACCTTTTAAAACACACAGCCACTGTGGTTTAGCCATCACAGAGTACGTGGTCTGACCAACCAGTTAGTACTGTTACTGTGCTTCACAGTCGTCTGAGACAGTGTGGTCTGACCAACCAGTTAGTACTGTGTTTCACAGTCGTCTGAGACAGTGTGGTCTGACCAACCAGTTAGTGAAGTTACTGTGTTTCACAGTCGTCTGAGACAGTGTGGTCTGACCAACCAGTTAGTGAAGTTACTGTGTTTCACAGGAGAGGAAGAGATGAGGGAGGAGAGAGAGGAGTGAGGCTGGAGACCTATGACATCTGCCTCAACTCAGTAGAGAGAGGGAGGAGAAAAAGGAGGCGAGGGAGGAGTAGGAATAGAGAGGAGCGAGGAGAAAACCAAACTGAGAAACCAGAGAAACCAGAGAGCATGGAAAAGAAGAAGAAAAAGGGAGCATAAATAAACTGACCAGGATGATACACCAGCCTGTACAGCCTCTACTGTCACCACTGACCAGCCTGTACAGCCTCTACTGTCACCACTGACCAGCCTGTACAGCCTATACTGTCACCACTGACCAGCCTGTACAGCCTCTACTGTCACCACTGACCAGGATGATACACCAGCCTGTACAGCCTCTACTGTCACCACTGACCAGCCTGTACAGCCTATACTGTCACCACAGACCAGCCTGTACAGCCTATACTGTCACCACTGACCAGCCTGTATAGCCTATACTGTCACAACTGACCAGCCTGTATAGCCTATACTGTCACCACAGACCAGGATACACCAGCCTGTACAGCCTATACTGTCACCACTGACCAGCCTGAATAGCCTATACTGTCACCACCGACCAGCCTGTATAGCCTATACTGTCACCACTGACCAGCCTGTATAGTCTATACTGTCACCACTGACCAGCCTGTACAGCCTATACTGTCACCACTGACCAGCCTGTACAGCCTATACTGTCACAACTGACCATGATGATACACCAGCCTGTACAGCCTATACTGTCACAACTGACCATGATGATACACCAGCCTGTACAGCCTATACTGTCACCACTGACCAGCCTGTACAGCCTATACTGTCACCACTGACCAGCCTGTATAGCCTATACTGTCACCACTGACCAGCCTGTATAGCCTATACTGTCACCACTGACCAGCCTGTACAGCCTATACTGTCACCACAGACCAGCCTGTATAGCCTATACTGTCACCACTGACCATGATGATACACCAGCATGTACAGCCTATACTGTCACCACTGACCAGCCTGTACAGCCTATACTGTCACCACTGACCAGCCTGTACAGCCTATACTGTCACCACTGACCAGCCTGTACAGCCTATACTGTCACCACTGACCAGGATACACCAGCCTGTACAGCCTCTACTGTCACCACTGACCAGCCTGTACAGCCTCTACTGTCACCACTGACCAGCCTGTACAGCCTCTACTGTCACCACTGACCAGCCTGTACAGCCTATACTGTCACCACTGACCAGGATACACCAGCCTGTACAGCCTCTACTGTCACCACTGACCAGCCTGTACAGCCTCTACTGTCACCACTGACCAGCCTGTACAGCCTATACTGTCACCACTGACCAGGATACACCAGCCTGTACAGCCTCTACTGTCACCACTGACCAGGATACACCAGCCTGTACAGCCTCTACTGTCACCACTGACCAGGATACACCAGCCTGTACAGCCTCTACTGTCACCACTGACCAGCCTGTACAGCCTATACTGTCACCACTGACCAGCCTGTACAGCCTATACTGTCACCACTGACCAGCCTGTACAGCCTCTACTGTCACCACTGACCAGGATGATACACCAGCCTGTACAGCCTCTACTGTCACCACTGACCAGCCTGTACAGCCTATACTGTCACCACAGACCAGCCTGTACAGCCTATACTGTCACCACTGACCAGCCTGTATAGCCTATACTGTCACAACTGACCAGCCTGTATAGCCTATACTGTCACCACAGACCAGGATACACCAGCCTGTACAGCCTATACTGTCACCACTGACCAGCCTGTATAGCCTATACTGTCACCACCGACCAGCCTGTATAGCCTATACTGTCACCACTGACCAGCCTGTATAGTCTATACTGTCACCACTGACCAGCCTGTACAGCCTATACTGTCACCACTGACCAGCCTGTACAGCCTATACTGTCACAACTGACCATGATGATACACCAGCCTGTACAGCCTATACTGTCACAACTGACCATGATGATACACCAGCCTGTACAGCCTATACTGTCACCACTGACCAGCCTGTACAGCCTATACTGTCACCACTGACCAGCCTGTATAGCCTATACTGTCACCACTGACCAGCCTGTATAGCCTATACTGTCACCACTGACCAGCCTGTACAGCCTATACTGTCACCACAGACCAGCCTGTACAGCCTATACTGTCACCACAGACCAGCCTGTATAGCCTATACTGTCACCACTGACCATGATGATACACCAGCATGTACAGCCTATACTGTCACCACTGACCAGCCTGTACAGCCTATACTGTCACAACTGACCAGCCTGTATAGCCTATACTGTCACAACTGACCATGATGATACACCAGCCTGTACAGCCTATACTGTCACCACAGACCAGCCTGTATAGCCTATACTGTCACAACTGACCAGCCTGTATAGCCTATACTGTCACCACTGACCAGCCTGTATAGCCTATACTGTCACAACTGACCAGCCTGTATAGCCTATACTGTCACCACAGACCAGGATGATACTGCAGCCACACACACCACCATAACACACCCATGAATGAGTAATACACAGCTAGTCTTTAATATGGGGAATTCACTGAGTGGACGAAGGCTCCAACAACCATACAATAGGTATCCTTAGGTCTTTGGAGCCTAGCTATATTGGTAACGGAGTGTGTGTGTGTGTGTGGACAGCTGCTCTCTCGTGCAGTATTATCAGAGAATTGATTGCATCCCTCCTCTCACAATGAACATGACAAAAACCCAGGAGGGACGAGAGGAGAGGGAGAGAATGTCTGTCTGTGTGTCTGTCTGTATTTCTGTCTGTGTGTCTTGTCTGTATGTGTATCTGTCTGTATTTCTGTCTGTGTCTGTCTGTGTGTCTTGTCTGTATTTCTGTCTGTGTCTCTCTGTGTGTCTGTCTGTATTTATGTCTGTGTCTCTGTGTGTCTGTCTGTGTGTCTGTCTGTCTGTCTGTATCTGTCTGTATTTCTGTATATGTCTGTATTTCTGTCTGTGTGTCTGTCTGTCTGTCTGTGTGTCTGTGTGTCTGTCTGTCTGTCTGTCTGGTGATACTGGCAGAACAGCATCACAGGTGTAGGTGATACATCACACTACTATAAAAAGGAGCCAATTCACCAATAGAGCTTCAGCAATGTATTTATTAATATTGTAATAAGATGGTAATAGAAGTGTGATTCTACAGTTTAGTCCATTTGTTTGTAACGGTGAGACCTATAGGTCTGTCAGTAAAGTAATAAATAATAAACCACACCATAGAAAATAAACACTGTGTAAATGGTTCATTCTAGTTGTATTGGTTGGACCTGTAATCCTATAACTAACCTAAAGTAAATCGCAGATTAACAATGTTAATGTCAGTGGTTCATTCTATAGTTCAGTAATGGGTTTACAGGCCTATAAGTAAAGTAATAAAACCATCACAGATTAACACATATAACGTAAATGTTTCTGTGAAGCCCCTTGCCGGGCTGCGACACGTAAAACAGACACCACAGGGGTCAGCAGCATCATCCAGCAGGCTATTTACAGCCACTGGGGGGGTCAAGCCGTGTGAAATACGATCCGAGTTTCCATCACGGACAAGAAAACTCACACCAACCGCTGACTAAAACACCTCCAGCCCACCACCATACTGGCGACCTAAAGCACCTGACACACCGCCACCACCAGACCCAAAAACGGCCATCTCCATTTCAAATGCGGGGCCATCCCCCTCTCCAGTCGCGGTAAGATCCTTTGTCATTATTCCATGTTAATGACGTGATGACCGATCAATCAAGGCGACCTCAGCAAACTCATTGTAGTTAATTAGTCCGCCGGGCGGTCGTCAAAGTTAACAATATTTATATAAAGGAGGAGGGGAGGAGGAGAGAGAATAACAACAGAGAGAGAGAGAGATGGAGGGAATAAAAACAGAATAACAACAGAGAGAGAGAGAGACAGAAGGAAAACAGACTGAAAGCATACTGCTAATAAAAATGTAATCGCCTAGTGTATATTTGAAAACGCGGCAGGTGCAAATTACACGGTCTTGAGTGTGGAGCTCAACGTTACGTCACGGCGCAGTAAAGTACAGCAAATAAAAGCGAGGTCAGTCTGCGCACACAGACTGGTGCCATAACGACACGAGAGACTATTAATTAACCAGCCTGAATTAATGACCACTGCTGTAACCGACCAGCGCACTGGGACTGGTGGTGTGTAGCCTGTGTGAGTGTCAAAGAGACGATGTGAAATCAGTTGTTATTATGGCCAGAAATTCACCACGCAGGCTCCTCTCCCCTGGATCCACGTACTCCATCATGTTCCCTGCTTCTTACTATTTATTCACCAAGCAAAGAGGTGCCCCTAATATCTGATCTTGGGTCAGTTTTATCTTTACACCACATAAAACATAAGCTCGGGTCTAATATGTCGTATAACGATCCTGGATCATATAAGAGTGGTGACATCAACCTGGATCCCCTGTCTACATGGATCTCTTCCCTGTGCTCCAGCCCTCCTCTCCTCGGGGAAGGTGTTACCTGGCCTGGGCCTCGTCGAGACTCTCGTCCGTGATGGCCATGATCTGCTGGAGGATATCCCCGATGTCCTGCTGCGGCTGGCCGAGGGAGTGCTGCTTCCTCCCGGCGTCATGGTCCCCCACGTCGACCTGAGACAGTCCGGACAGCCCGACGAGACCCGACATCATGCGGGCCTGGTCCTCCATGCCTTTCAGAAAAATCTCGCCGTTTTTGCGACAAAACTAGGGAGGGAAAAGGTGACCGTTGTCCGATGAAGGGAGGAAGATGAGAAGATAGTATGTGTTTTTCCCCAGAGGTAGCCCAGGCCAGTTGCCTTTTACAGTTTAATGTCCCTGACTCGAAACACCGAGTGTTTCAAAGTAGCCAATAAACAAAGGAAGACCAACTAAACTATGAAAAGTAGCCAATAAACAAAGGAAGACATCAAACTAACTACAAAATGCCATTGCTCGCTCAAATGACCAATAGCAGCAAGCAAGCTGTAAACATGCAATTGTGTAAGTAAAACAAAAAAGCAAGTGAACGGTCGATCTGGGCCTACACAGTATTTGTAAACAAATAAACACTATTTTCTTTGGCATAACCCGGCCTAGATGTATTTTGCATTCCGAGTAGAACACGGATGCAGGGTTCTAACAGTAGTTCCACGGTCGAGGCAGATAGAGGGAGCGAGGAGGCCACGGGGGGAAAAATAAAGCCTGGAAAGGTAGAGCTGCCTTTAAAATGGTCAGCTTGGCGAACGACAAAGAGGGGGAGGGAGAACGAACCGAGCTGCCGCTGCCAGGGAGAAAAATGGCAACAATTAGCAGACTAGCTTGTCACAAATGTTACTCCTGCGTTCGACAAATTAATAATCCGGCCGATATCCAAACGCGGTCTCGTGGAAAGCGACGGGGAATGTAGGAGAACCAGTTTGGAATCCAACCACCATGTATCTCCGTGTTTTTCTAACAATGAGAAAGAAGAGTAGCGCCACACTAGCCTACAACAGCTCGGCTAACGTTACTAGTCCACAGAAATCCCCAACGTGTCCGTTTTCGTTGCCTTCTTTTCCCAGGAAAAACCTGCACGGCTGGGAAGAAGTATTGTAGCTAGTAGCCTACAGGATCAAATAAAACGACGGAATAAAATACATATTTTTAATAAACTCCAACCCGTCCGACCAGCCGTGGCTGGCCTTGTCCTATCCGTTGGTCGAATAGCGCTGCTTTGCTCCCCTCTCTTCTCGGCAGTTTTTTTCCTTCTCCTCTGCTCTCCTTTCTTTATCCGGCTCCCTCGCCTGGCCCGTTCTCCCACTACACACACACACACACACACAGCGCACGCTGGGGAGGATAATATGCAATTCCACATCTCACCGCTGGGGGTGGGCTCCTCTCAGCTCTCATATGGTGTTCAGCAGCGGCAGCAGCAGCACCATGGAAACAAGCAGCATTGTTGACAGTGTTATTGTTGTTGTGATGGCTTGGAGGGCTTTCTCATGTAGCCTAACTGTCCCACCCCAAGACAGCCATATGAAAGCTTCACGTTTCAAGGAGCCCGTTCACTATGAAGTCAGGAGCCCGTTCACTGTGAAGTCAGGAGCCCGTTCACTATGAAGTCAGGAGCACGTTCACTATGAAGTCAGGAGCCCGTTCACTGTGAAGTCAGGAGCCCGTTCACTGTGAAGTCAGGAGCCCGTTCACTGTGAAGTCAGGAGCCCGTTCACTATGAAGTCAGGAGCCCGTTCACTGTGAAGTCAGGAGCCCGTTCACTGTGAAGTCAGGAGCCCGTTCACTATGAAGTCAGGAGCCCGTTCACTATGAAGTCAGGAGCCCGTTCACTATGAAGTCAGGAGCCCGTTCACTTTGAAGTCAGGAGCCCGTTCACTATGAAGTCAGGAGCCCGTTCACTATGAAGTCAGGAGCCCGTTCACTATGAAGTCAGGAGCCCGTTCACTATGAAGTCAGGAGCCCGTTCACTGTGAAGTCAGGAGCCCGTTCACTGTGAAGTCAGGAGCCCGTTCACTGTGAAGTCAGGAGCCCGTTCACTGTGAAGTCAGGAGCCCGTTCACTGTGAAGTCAGGAGCCCGTTCACTATGAAGTCAGGAGCCCGTTCACTGTGAAGTCAGGAGCCCGTTCACTATGAAGTCAGGAGCCCGTTCACTATGAAGTCAGGAGCCCGTTCACTGTGAAGTCAGGAGCCCGTTCACTATGAAGTCAGGAGCCCGTTCACTATGAAGTCAGGAGCCCGTTCACTATGAAGTCAGGTGCCCGTTCACTATGAAGTCAGGAGCCCGTTCACTATGAAGTCAGGAGCCCGTTCACTGTGAAGTCAGGAGCCCGTTCACTATGAAGTCAGGAGCCCGTTCACTGTGAAGTCAGGAGCCCGTTCACTGTGAAGTCAGGAGCCCGTTCACTGTGAAGTCAGGAGCCCGTTCACTGTGAAGTCAGGAGCCCGTTCACTATGAAGTCAGGAGCCCGTTCACTATGAAGTCAGGAGCCCGTTCACTGTGAAGTCAGGAGCCCGTTCACTGTGAAGTCAGGAGCCCGTTCACTATGAAGTCAGGAGCCCGTTCACTGTGAAGTCAGGAGCCCGTTCACTATGAAGTCAGGAGCCCGTTCACTATGAAGTCAGGAGCCCGTTCACTGTGAAGTCAGGAGCCCGTTCACTGTGAAGTCAGGAGCCCGTTCACTGTGAAGTCAGGTGCCCGTTCACTATGAGGTCAGGAGCCCGTTCACTATGAAGTCAGGAGCCCGTTCACTATGAAGTCAGGAGCTCGTTCACTATGAAGTCAGGAGCCCGTTCACTATGAAGTCAGGAGCCCGTTCACTATAAAGTCAGGAGCCTGTTCACTGTGAAGTCAGGAGCCCGTTCACTATGAAGTCAGGAGCCCGTTCACTGTGAAGTCAGGAGCCCGTTCACTGTGAAGTCAGGAGCCCGTTCACTATGAAGTCAGGAGCCCGTTCACTATGAAGTCAGGAGCCCGTTCACTGTGAAGTCAGGTGCCCGTTCACTATGAAGTCAGGAGCCCGTTCACTATGAGGTCAGGAGCCCGTTCACTATGAAGTCAGGAGCCCGTTCACTGTGAAGTCAGGAGCTCGTTCACTATGAAGTCAGGAGCCCGTTCACTATGAAGTCAGGAGCCCGTTCACTATGAAGTCAGGAGCCTGTTCACTGTGAAGTCAGGAGCCCGTTCACTATGAAGTCAGGATACTATGAAGTCAGGAGCCTGTTCACTATGAAGTCAGGATACTATGAAGTCAGGAGCCTGTTCACTATGAAGTCAGGATACTATGAAGTCAGGAGCCTGTTCACTATGAAGTCAGGATACTATGAAGTCAGGAGCCCGTTCACTATGAAGTCAGGAGCCCGTTCACTATGAAGTCAGGAGCCCGTTCACTATGAAGTCAGGAGCCCGTTCACTATGAAGTCAGGAGCCCGTTCACTATGAAGTCAGGAGCCCGTTCACTATGAAGTCAGGAGCCCGTTCACTGTGAAGTCAGGAGCCCGTTCACTGTGAAGTCAGGAGCCTGGGTGAACCAGAGCAATAGTTTCAGGCCGACCAGCCTACCAAGATGGCTGTAATGGAATTAGACTTTCTCTCTACTCATTGCAAACGACCCTAAGATGCCGCACTGATCCCACTGCTGCCACCAGTGTAGCAAACGGAGACGGGCTTGATCCAGAGAACACGGGTTGTGGGGAGAGCAGCCCTGCCACCTATACCATAAAGATTATGCACATAGTCATAGTTACCCAGTCAGACACAGACACATGTTACAGACACAGTCTACATGCACAATCTACAGACACATGTTACAGACACAGTCTACAGACACATGCTACAGACACATGTTACAGACACAGTCTACAGTCACAGACACATGTTACAGACACAGTCTACAGTCACAGACACATGCTACAGACACATGTTACAGACACAGTCTATAGTCACAGACACATGTTACAGACACAGTCTACAGACACATGTTACAGACACAGTCTACAGTCACAGACACATGTTACAGACACAGTCTACAGACACAGTCTACAGACACATGCTACAGACACATGTTACAGACACAGTCTATAGTCACAGACACATGTTACAGACACAGTCCACAGACACATGTTACAGACACAGTCTACAGTCACAGACACATGTTACAGACACAGTCTACAGTCACAGACACATGCTACAGACACATGTTACAGACACAGTCTATAGTCACAGACACATGTTACAGACACAGTCTACAGACACATGTTACAGACACAGTCTACAGACACATGTTACAGACACAGTCTACAGTCACAGACACATGCTACAGACACATGTTACAGACACAGTCTATAGTCACAGACACATGTTACAGACACAGTCTACATTCACAGACACATGTTACAGACACAGTCTACAGTCACAGACACATGTTACAGACACAGTCTACAGTCACAGACACATGCTACAGACACATGTTACAGACACAGTCTATAGTCACAGACACATGTTACAGACACAGTCTACAGACACATGTTACAGACACAGTCTACAGACACAATCTACAGACACATGTTACAGACACAGTCTACATTCACAGACACATGCTACAGACACAGTCTACAGTCACAGACACATGCTACAGACACATGTTACAGACACAGTCTACAGACACATGCTACAGACACATGTTACAGACACAGTCTACAGACACAATCTACAGACACATGATACAGACACAGTCTACATGCACAGACACATGCTACAGACACAGTCTACAGACTCATGCTACAGACACATGCTACAGACACATGATACAGACACATGCTACAGACACATGCTACAGACACATGATACAGACACATGATACAGACACATGTTACAGGCACAGTCTACAGACACATGCTACAGACACAGTCTACAGACACATGCTACAGAAACATGTTACAGACACATGCTACAGACAGTCTACAGACACATACATGTAGAGGCAGTGAGTTGGTCTCACGCTCTCGTGACGAGGTAGTGCCTGTCACTTGAAATCAGTGTCACCCTTTCGGTCCAAGAGAGAATTTCCTCTTGTTCTCACGTTTGAGACGTTGGTTTCCTGAGCAGGAGACAAGGGTTCAGGACCCACCAGTCATACATAGACACATACAGACACTGATACAGGTTGGCTACAACAGCCTACACTTGGTCAAATGGCACCCTATTCCCTACATAGGGCATTACCTTTGGCAAGAGCCTTACGACAGGGGCCTGCCAAATGGCACCCTATTCCCTACATAGGGCATTACCTTTGGCAAGAGCCTTACGGCAGGGGCCTGCCAAATGGCACCCTATTCCCTACATAGGGCATTACCTTTGGCAAGAGTCTTACGGCAGGGGCCTGCCAAAAGGCGCAGAGGTCTAAGGCACTGCATCCCAGTGCTTGAGGCGTCACTACAGACCCTGGTTTGATCCCAGGCGGTGTCACAGCCAGCCGTGACCGGGAGACCATGAGGCGGCGCCTCAATTGGCCCAGCGTCGTCCGGGTTAGGGGAGGGTTTGGCCGGCCGGGATTTCCTTGTCCCATCGCGCTCTAGCGACTCCTTGTGGCGGTCCGGGCGCCTGCAAGCTGACTCCAGTTGCCAGTTGTACTGTGTTTCCTCAGACACATTGGTGCGGCTGGCTTACGGGTTAAGCGAGCAGTCTGTCAAGAAACAGTGTGGCTTGGCAGGGTCGTGTTTCGGAGGACGCATGGCTCTCGACATTCGCCTCGCCCGAGTCCGTACGGGAGTTGCGGCGATGGGACAAGACTGTAACTACCAATTGGATATCACGAAATTGGGAAGAAAAAAGTGTAAAAGGAAAAAATATCTATATACTTTTAAAAAAGTCCTATGGCCAAGTCCCTACATAGAGCACTAGTTTTGACCTAGGCTTTTTTCACTAAAATAAATGCCCTATATAGGTTGCAATTTGGGACACTGGAATAGTAGCCTAAATGGTTCTGTTATTTATCCTCTTGCTAAATGGTATCCATGTTGATGTCTCCTCAGCTTTGTAGACGTGACGTAGCGTGTGCGTGATTAGCCTGCTAACGTTGAACACGAAACAAAGCCGTGTCACTCGACCATCATCATCATTACCATCACTCACCCCTTCTCCGCCAATCACAGCCTCCACTCGTCTTTGACCCCCTTGGTTGCTAGGCGTTATGCTAATGGTGCCTATAGAGTTTCTACCTAAACAGTGGACCAACTGAACAACGTGGAACATGTAGAGTGGATATCCAGGTCTGAATGTACACAACACACAGCGTTAGGCCTAGTCCTCCTTATTGAACCATTATAAAAGGACACAACCCACACAGCGTTAGGCCTAATCCTCCTTATTGAACCATTATAAAAGGACACAACCCACACAGCGTTAGGTCTAGTCCTCCTTATTGAACCATTATAAAAGGACACAACACACACAGCGTTAGGCCTAGTCCTCCTTATTGAACCATTACAAAAGGACACAACCCACACAGCGTTAGGCCTAGTCCTCCTTATTGAACCATTATAAAAGGACACAACACACACAGCGTTAGGCCTAGTCCTCCTTATTGAATCATTATAAAAGGACACAACACACACAGCGTTAGGCCTAGTCCTCCTTATTGAATCATTATAAAAGGACACAACCCACACAGCGTTAGGCCTAGTCCTCCTTATTGAATCATTATAAAAGGACACAACCCACACAGCGTTAGGCCTAGTCCTCCTTATTGAATCATTACAAAAGGACACAACCCACACAGCGTTAGGCCTAGTCCTCCTTATTGAATCATTACAAAAGGACACAACACACAGCGTTAGGCCTAGTCCTCCTAATTGAATCATTACAAAAGGACACAACACACACAGCGTTAGGCCTTGTCCTCCTTATTGAACCATTACAAAAGGACACAACACACACAGCGTTAGGCCTAGTCCTCCTTATTGAATCATTATAAAAGGACACAACCCACAGCGTTAGGCCTAGTCCTCCTTATTGAACCATTATAAAAGGACACAACACACACAGCGTTAGGCCTAGTCCTCCTTATTGAATCATTATAAAAGGACACAACCCACAGCGTTAGGCCTAGTCCTCCTTATTGAACCATTATAAAAGGACACAACACACACAGCGTTAGGCCTTGTCCTCCTTATTGAACCATTACAAAAGGACACAACACACACAGCGTTAGGCCTAGTCCTCCTTATTGAGGGTACCAGGTATCTGTCGATGTGTCAATGTTCCTGTTTATATACCGTACCAGTCAAAAGTTTGGACACACCTACTCATTCAAGGGTTTTTCTTTATTTTTGACAATTTTCTACATTGTAGAATTAATAGAGAAGACATCAAAAATATGAAACAACACATATGGAATCACTACTTTTGACCAGAGCCCTTTAGGTCCTGGTTAAAAGTAAGTAGTTCACTTCACAGGGAAAAGGGTGCCATTCTGGTTAAAAGTAGTTCACTTCACAGGGAAAAGGGTGCCATTCTGGTTAAAAGTAAGTAGTTCACTTCACAGAGAAAAGGGTGCCATTCTGGTTAAAAGTAGTTCACTTCACAGGGAAAAGGGTGCCATTCTGGTTAAAAGTAAGTAGTTCACTTCACAGGGAAAAGGGCGCCATTCTGGTTAAAAGTAAGTAGTTCACTTCACAGGGAAAAGGGTGCCATTCTGGTTAAAAGTAAGTAGTTCACTTCACAGGGAAAAGGGTGCCATTCTGGTTAAAAGTAAGTAGTTCACTTCACAGGGAAAAGGGTGCCATTCTGGTTCAAAGTAGTTCACTTCACAGGGAAAAGGGTGCCATTCTGGTTAAAAGTAAGTAGTTCACTTCACAGGGAAAAGGGTGCCATTCTGGTTAAAAGTAAGTAGTTCACTTCACAGGGAAAAGGGTGCCATTCTGGTTAAAAGTAAGTAGTTCACTTCACAGGGAAAAGGGTGCCATTCTGGTCAAAAGTAGTTCACTTCACAGGGAAAAGGGTGCCATTCTGGTTAAAAGTAAGTAGTTCACTTCACAGGGAAAGGGGTGCCATTCTGGTTAAAAGTAAGTAGTTCACTTCACAGGGATAAGGGTGCCATTCTGGTCAAAAGTAGTTCACTTCACAGGGAAAATGGTGCCATTCTGGTCAAAAGTAGTTCACTTCACAGGGAAAAGGGTGCCATTCTGGTCAAAAGTAAGTAGTTCACTTCACAGGGAAAAGAGTGCCATTCTGGTTAAAGTAAGTAGTTCACTTCACAGGGAAAAGGGTGCCATTCTGGTCAAAAGTAAGTAGTTCACTTCACAGGGAAAAGGGTGCCATTCTGGTCAAAAGTAGTTCACTTCACAGGGAAAAGGGTGCCATTCTGGTCAAAAGTAAGTAGTTCACTTCACAGGGAAAAGAGTGCCATTCTGGTTAAAGTAAGTAGTTCACTTCACAGGGAAAAGGGTGCCATTCTGGTCAAAAGTAAGTAGTTCACTTCACAGGGATAAGGGTGCCATTCTGGTCAAAAGTAAGTAGTACACTTCACAGGGAAAAGGGTGCCATTCTGGTCAAAAGTAGTTCACTTCACAGGGAAAAGGGTGCCATTCTGGTCAAAAGTAAGTAGTTCACTTCACAGGGAAAAGGGTGCCATTCTGGTTAAAAGTAAGTAGTTCACTTCACAGGGAAAAGGGTGCCATTCTGGTCAAAAGTAGTTCACTTCACAGGGAAAAGGGTGCCATTCTGGTTAAAAGTAAGTAGTTCACTTCACAGGGAAAAGGTTGCCATTCTGGTCTAAAGTAGTTCACTTCACAGGGAAAAGGGTGCCATTCTGGTTTAAAGTAGTTCACTTCACAGGGAAAATGGTGCCATTCTGGTCTAAAGTAGTTCAGGGTTCCAAAAGGGTTCCATTTGGGCCGTGTGTGTTCAGATTGAGTCATGGTGTCTTTGTTTAGCTGCTGTTGCCAATGGAGACAGCAGACTGACAGAGACCACGCCTTCAGCTAATGACTCAATTATACATCACTCTCTCTCTGTGTGTGTGTTTGTGTTTGTGTGTGTGTGTGTGTTTGTGTTTGTGTGTGTGTGTGTGAAGTACTTTGTGCTTGCTGTAAGATCATACTGGATCAGTTTGAACCATAAATGAAGCAGAGGGAATGTCAGAAAGCCTCGTCCTCCTCTCCTGCTAGATTGACAGCTGGGTTTCCATGGCAGGAGGGGGGAGGGGGGAATAGAACATTGGGTCATTAGCCCGCCTCCTTTCAGGATGATTGACGTCCGGGCTGGGAGAGGGGAGAGGGAGGGGGGGAGTAGAAAGGAAAGGGAGAGGAAAGGGGAGGGGGAGAGGGAGGGGGGACTGGGGAGAGGAAAGGGAGAGGAAAGGGGGAGGGGTGACTGGGGAGAGGAAAGGGAGAGGGGGGAATGGGGAGAGGAGGGGGAGAGGAAAGGGAGAGGAAAGGGAGAGGGGGGACTGGGGAGAGGAAAGGGAGAGGGGGGGACTGGGGAGAGGAGGGGAGAGGAAAGGGAGAGGGGGACTGGGGAGAGGAAAGGGGGAGGGGGGAATGGGGAGAGGAAAGGGAGAGGGGGGACTGGGGAGAGGAAAGGGAGAGGGGGGGACTGGGGAGAGGAAAGGGGGAGGGGGGACTGGGGAGAGGAAAGGGAGAGGGGGGGACTGGGGAGAGGAAAGGGGGAGGGGGGACTGGGGAGAGGAAAGGGAGAGGGGGGGACTGGGGAGAGAAAAGGGAGAGGGGGAACTGGGGAGAGGAGGGGGAGAGGAAAGGGGGAGGGGGACTGGGGAGAGGAAAGGGAGAGGGGGAATGGGGAGAGGAGGGGGAGAGGAAAGGGAGAGGGGGGACTGGGGAGAGGAAAGGGAGAGGGGGGGACTGGGGAGAGGAAAGGGAGAGGGGGGACTGGGGAGAGGAAAGGGAGAGGGGGGGACTGGGGAGAGGAGGGGGAGAGGAAAGGGGGAGGGGGGACTGGGGAGAGGAAAGGGAGAGGGGGGAATGGGGAGAGGAGGGGGAGAGGAGGGGGAGAGGAAAGGGAGAGGGGGGACTGGGGAGAGGAAAGGGGAAGGGGGGACTGGGGAGAGGAAAGGGAGAGGGGGACTGGGGAGAGGAGGGGGAGAGGGGGACTGGGGAGAGGAGGGGGAGAGT
>NC_092163.1:8898205-8970355 GCF_045791955.1 Oncorhynchus clarkii lewisi
ATCTGGGGAACTGTACCAAAACATTTCAGCAGCATTGACAGTCCCGAAGAGCACAGTGGCCTCCATAATTCTCAAATGGAAGAAGTTTGGAACCACCAAGACTCGGCCCCGTCAAACTGAGCAATCGGGGAGAAGGGCCTTGGTCAGGGAGGTGACCAAGAACCCGATGGTCACTCTGACAGAGCTCCGGAGTTCCTCGGTGGAGATGGGAGAACCTTCTAGAAGGAGAACCATCTCTGCAGCACTCCACCAAGCAGGCCTTTATGGTAGAGTGGCCAGACGGAAGCCACTCCTCAGTAAAAGACACATGACAGCCCGCTTGGTGTTTGTCAAAAGTCACCTTAAGGACTCTCAGACCATGAGAAACAAGATTCTCTGGTCTGATGAAACCAAGATTGAACTCTTTGGGCTGAATGTCAAGCGTCACATCTGAAGGAAACCTGGCACCATCCCTACGGTGAAGCATGGTGGTGGCAGCATCATGTCTGGAGGAAACCTGACACCATTCCTACGGTGAAGCATGGTGGTGGCAGCATCATGCTGTGGGGATGTTTTCCAGCGGGCAGGGACTGGGAGACTAGTCAGGATCGAGGCAAAGATGAACGGAGAAAGTACAGAGAAATCCTTGATGAGAACCTGCTCCAGAGCACTCAGGACCTCAGACTGGGCCGAAGGTTAACCTTCCAACAGGACAACAACCCTAAGAACACAGCCAAGACAACACAGGAGTGGCATCGGGACAAGTCTCTGAATGTCCTTGAGTTGCCCAGCCAGAGCAAACATCTCTGGAGAGACATGAAAATAGCTGTGAAACGATGCTCCCTATCCAACCTGACAGAACTTTAGAGGATCTGCAGAGAAGAATGGGAGAAACTCAACAAATACAGGTGTGCCAAGCTTGTAGCGTCATACCCAAGAAGACTTGAGGCTGTAATCACTGCCAAAGGAGCTTCAACAAAGTACTGAGTAAAGGGTCTGAATACATATGTAAATGTGATATGTCAAATTCTAAAAACATGTTTTTGCTTTGTCATTATGGGGTATTGTGTGTAAATTGATGAGGGGAATCTCGTCAATTTTAGAATAAGGCTGTAATGTAACAAAATGTGGAAATAGTCAAGGGGTCTGAATACCTTCCAAATGCGCTGTATGCCCCTCCCTCTCTGCATTTCACCGTGTGACAGTATATATCTGTCTGTGTGATAGTATATATCTGTCTGTGTGATAGTATATATCTGTCTGTGTGACAGTATATATCTGTCTGTGTGATAGTGTATATCTGTGTGTGACAGTATATATCTGTCTGTGTGATAGTGTATATCTGTGTGTGACACTATATATCTGTGTGTGACAGTATATATCTGTCTGTGTGACAGTATATATCTGTCTGTGTGATAGTATATATCTGTGTGTGTGACAGTATATATCTGTGTGTGACAGTATATATCTGCGTGTGTGACAGTATATATCTGTGTGTGACAGTATATATCTGTGTGTGACAGTCTATATCTGTCTGTGTGACAGTATATATCTGTCTGTGTGTGACAGTATATATCTGTCTGTGTGACAGTATATATCTGTCTGTGTGTGACAGTATATATCTGTCTGTGTGTGATAGTATATATCTGTGTGTGACAGTATATATCTGTGTGTGATAGAATATATCTGTGTGTGACAGTATATATCTGTGTGTGATAGTATATATCTGTGTGTGACAGTATATATCTGTGTGTGACAGTATATATCTGTCTGTGTGATAGTATATATCTGTGTGTGTGACAGTATATATCTGTGTGTGACAGTATATATCTGCGTGTGTGACAGTATATATCTGTGTGTGACAGTATATATCTGTGTGTGACAGTATATATCTGTCTGTGTGACAGTATATATCTGTCTGTGTGTGACAGTATATATCTGTGTGTGACAGTATATATCTGTGTGTGACAGTATATATCTGTCTGTGTGACAGTATATATCTGTCTGTGTGTGACAGTATATATCTGTGTGTGACAGTATATATCTGTGTGTGACAGTATATATCTGTCTGTGTGACAGTATATATCTGTCTGTGTGATAGTATATATCTGTGTGTGACACTATATATCTGTGTGTGACAGTATATATCTGTCTGTGTGACAGTATATATCTGTCTGTGTGATAGTATATATCTGTGTGTGACACTATATATCTGTGTGTGACAGTATATATCTGTCTGTGTGACAGTATATATCTGTCTGTGTGATAGTATATATCTGTGCGTGACAGTATATATCTGTGTGTGACAGTATATATCTGTGTGTGTGACAGTATATATCTGTGTGTGACAGTATATATCTGTCTGTGTGATAGTATATATCTGTGTGTGTGACAGTATATATCTGTGTGTGACAGTATATATCTGTGTGTGACAGTATATATCTGTCTGTGTGACAGTCTATATCTGTCTGTGTGTGACAGTATATATCTGTGTGTGACAGTATATATCTGTGTGTGATAGAATATATCTGTGTGTGACAGTATATATCTGTGTGTGATAGTATATATCTGTGTGTGACAGTATATATCTGTGTGTGACAGTATATATCTGTCTGTGTGACAGTATATATCTGTCTGTGTGTGACAGTATATATCTGTGTGTGACAGTATATATCTGTCTGTGTGTGACAGTATATATCTCTGTGTGACAGTATATATATGTGTGTGACAGTATATATCTGTGTGTGTGTGTGTGTGTATGTGACAGTATATATATATCTGTGTGTGTGACAGTATATATTGGTCTGTGTGTGACAGTATACAGTATATATCTGTGTGTGTGACAGTATACATCTGTGTGACAGTATATATCTGTCTCTGTGTGTGACAGTATATATCTGTCTGAGTGTGACAGTATATATCTGTGTGTGTGACAGTATACATCTGTGTGACAGTATATCTGTGTGTCTTTTGTTTGTACTGCCTTCATCATAACTAATATATAAATCCATGCCTTTCTCTCAATTCAATTCATTTCAAAGGGCTTTATTGGCATGAGAAACATGTTTACATTGTTTACATAAATATGGGTTGTATTAACAATGGTGTTTGTTCTTCACTGGTTGTTTTCTTGTGGCAACAGGTCCCAAATCTTGCTGCTGTGATGTCACACTGTGGTATTTCACCCAGTAGATATGGGAGCTCATCCAAAATGGCTTTGTTTTCAAATTATTTGTGGGTCTGTGTAATCTGAGGGAAATATGTGTCTCTGATATGCTCATACATTTGACAGGAGGTTAGGAAGTGCAGCTCAGTTTCCACCTCATTTTGTGGGCAGTGAGCACATAGCCTGTCTTCTCTTGAGAGCCATAGGCACTATGGCGATCTCTCTCTATAGCAAGGCTATGCTCACTGAGTCTGTACATAGTCAAAGATTTCCTTAAGTTTGGGTCAGTCACAGTGGTCAGGTATTCAGCCACTGTGTACTCTCTGTTTAGGGCCAAATAGCATTCCAGTTTGCTCTGTTTTTTGGTTAATTCTTTCCAATGTGTCAAGTAATTATATTATAGTTGTCATGATTTGGTTGGGTCCAATTCTCTTTCCTCCTCTCTCTCTATCTCTCCTTCTCCAAACACCAACCATAAATCACACAATTAAATCCCAAAGCACTTAGACCCTTTGCATAGATTACAGTAACGAGTAAAGGGAGATAGCAAGGACGCGTTCAACAATATTATTTCAGGACAGTAGCGCCATCTGGCGCTGAGGTGAAACACCAGCTCATCCTCTTCGGCAGTGCTGGCGTAATCATTTGGCATGTCCCGGTGCTTGATGGGAATAGTAGTCATAGAATCTCCTGTATTTCCTGGAAACGAAAAGTCATAAGAAGTTCTTGCTCGCCTCTAAAAAGTTGTTTACCTGACTTCATCTACGGTGTAAAGCGAGAAAGGTTGAAACGAAAAACAGAGTAAGTACCGTGTTTTTACGAGGATTTTTGAAAACTGAGTGAAATCTCCGAAACGTGAAGGAAAAAATATGTTTGACTCACCTGGCAAACAAATGTTAGCTAGCTTGGTTAGCTACCTTGCTAGCTATTTTCCTAACAATGGGCCATTTATAGCTAACGTTAATACCGGGGTTTAGTGATCAAAACACCGTTTTTAGCTAGTTTCACAGTTTGCTACTTTTATTTATTGACTGGATGTTGGCGGTTACCCGTCAAAACAACCATTCCTTTGTTATGCTAGCAAAGCCAAATATCAATATGGAAATCTGGCAAAAATAATTGTATATTTTCACAGCTATACCATATGATAGTTGCGCCACGATGTTCTGTCTGATAGAGCAGTGGTTGTTGGGAGAAATGGAGAACGTCGCAGTGTTGACAATCCTTCAGATAATTTATTCAGGAACAACCGTCATAATAACCTCCTCTGCCCGGTTCTAGTCCCCTTTTCTCCTCCCCCTTTGTTCTCTTCTGTCCCTTCCCGTCCCTCTCCTCTTCTCCAGATGTCTCTGATGGAGCCCGGTGGTGGCGCCCACAACAGGCCGGTGACGGCAGTGGCCTGGGCCTCCAACAGCAGCACCTGTCCCAAAGACTTCAACCTGGTAGGAAGGGAGTCAGGGAGGAGGGAGGGATACAGGTAGAAAGAGTAGGAAATAGATTGAGATAATTTAAGGTCAGACTACATGCAGGCTTGGCTCATCGAGGAGACAGTAAGAGGTCAGACTACATTAAAGGCTCATCGAGGAGACAGTAAGAGGTCAGACTACATAAAGGCTTATAGAGGAGACAGTAAGAGGTCAGACTACATAAAGGCTTATAGAGGAGACAGTAAGAGGTCAGACTACATAAAGGCTTGGCTCATAGAGGAGGCAGTAAGAGGTCAGACTACATAAAGGCTTATAGAGGAGACAGTAAGAGGTCAGACTACATAAAGGCTTATAGAGGAGACAGTAAGAGGTCAGACTACATAAAGGCTTATAGAGGAGACAGTAAGAGGTCAGACTACATAAAGGCTCATCGAGGAGACAGTAAGAGGTCAGACTACATAAAGGCTCATAGAGGAGACATTAAGAGGTCAGACTACATACAGACTTGGCTCATAGAGGAGACAGTAAGAGGTCAGACTACATAAAGGCATGGCTCATAGAGGAGAGGTCAATAATTCTCAATATTGTGTGTAGCGTCTTACCCTCTCTCACTCTCTCTCTCTCTCTCTCTCACCCCCTCTGTCTCTCCCTCTCACCCTCTGTGTGTCTCTGTCTCTCACCCTCTGTGTGTCTCTGTCTCTCACTCCCTCTCTCTTTCTCTCTCTCCCCACCACCCCTCTCTCTCCCCACCACCCCTCTCTCCCATCTCTCTGTCTCTCTCTCCCATCTCTCTGTCTCTCTCTCCCCTCTCTCTGTCTCTCTCCCCTCTCTCTGTCTCTCTCCCCCCTCTCTGTCTCTCTCCCCTCTCTCTGTCTCTCTCTCCCCTCTCTCTGTCTCTCTCCCCTCTCTCTGTCTCTCTCCCCTCTCTCTGTCTCTCTCTCCCCTCTCTCTGTCTCTCTCCCCTCTCTCCCCTCTCTCTGTCTCTCTCCCCTCTCTCTGTCTCTCTCTCCCCTCTCTCTGTCTCTCTCTCCCCTCTCTCTGTCTCTCTCTCCCCTCTCTCTGTCTCTCTCCCCTCTCTCTGTCTCTCTCCCCTCTCTCTGTCTCTCTCCCCTCTCTCTGTCTCTCTCCCCTCTCTCTGTCTCTCTCTCCCCTCTCTCTGTCTCTCTCTCCCCTCTCTCTGTCTCTCTCTCCCCTCTCTCTGTCTCTCTCTCCCCTCTCTCTGTCTCTCTCTCCCCCCTCTCTGTCTCTCTCTCCCCTCTCTCTGTCTCTCTCCCCTCTCTCTGTCTCTCTCCCCTCTCTCTGTCTCTCTCCCCTCTCTCCCCTCTCTCTGTCTCTCTCCCCTCTCTCTTTCTCTCTCCCCTCTCTCTGTCTCTCTCCCCTCTCTCTGTCTCTCTCCCCTCTCTCTGTCTCTCTTTGTCTCTCTCCCCTCTCTGTCTCTCTCCCCTCTCTCTGTCTCTCTCCCCTCTCTCTGTCTCTCTCTGTGTCTCTCCCCTCTCTCTGTCTCTCTCCCCTCTCTCTGTCTCTCTCCCCTCTCTCTGTCTCTCTCCCCTCTCTCTGTCTCTCTCCCCTCTCTCTCTCTCTGTCTCTCTCCCCTGTCTCTGTCTCTCTCCCCTCTCTCTGTCTCTCTCCCCTCTCTCTGTCTCTCTCCCCTCTCTCTGTCTCTCTCCCCTCTCTCTGTCTCTCTCCCTGTCTCTCTCTGTCTCTCTCTCCCCTCTCTGTCTCTCTCTCCCCTCTCTGTCTCTCTCTGTCTCTCTCCCCTCTCTCTGTCTCTCTCCCCTCTCTCTGTCTCTCTCCCCTCTCTCTGTCTCTCTCCCCTCTCTCTGTCTCTCTCCCTGTCTCTCTCTGTCTCTCTCCCCTCTCTCTGTCTCTCTCCCCTCTCTCTCTCTCTCTCTCTCTGTCTCTCTCCCCTCTCTCTGTCTCTCTCTGTCTCTCTGTCTCTCTCCCCTCTCTCTGTCTCTCTCTGTCTCTCTCCCCTCTCTCTGTCTCTCTCCCCTCTCTGTCTCTCTCTGTCTCTCTCTCCCCTCTCTGTCTCTCTCTCCCCTCTCTGTCTCTCTCTCCCCTCTCTGTCTCTCTCTGTCTCTCTCCCCTCTCTCTGTCTCTCCCCTCTCTCTCTCTCTCTCTCTCTGTCTCTCTCCCCTCTCTCTGTCTCTCTCCCCTCTCTCTGTCTCTCTCCCCTCTCTCTGTCTCTCTCCCCTCTCTCTGTCTCTCTCTGTCTCTCTCCCCTCTCTCTGTCTCTCTCCCCTCTCTCTGTCTCTCTCTGTCTCTCTCTCCCCTCTCTGTCTCTCTCTGTCTCTCTCCCCTCTCTCTCCCTCTCTCTGTCTCTCTCCCCTCTCTCTGTCTCTCTCCCCTCTCTCTGTCTCTCTCCCCTCTCTCTGTCTCTCTCCCCTCTCTCTGTCTCTCTCCCCTCTCTCTCTCTTTCTAGATTAGTATAACTGAGGATGGAGCTGCTGCAAACTTCACACGGAGCTTCGCCATGAAGGCTGGCTACTACCTCTGCTACAGCAAGGTGTGTTATATACACACACACACACACACACACACACACTCAGACTCAGACTCAGACCCACACACTCAGACTCAGACCCACACACACACTCAGACTCAGACACACACACACACACTCAGACTCAGACACACACACACACACTCAGACTCAGACACACACACACACACACACACACACACACACACACGTGGACTCAGACAGCCACGTGCCTAAATGACATCTTCCCCCTCTCTAGGACATGTCAGGTGGTATGGTAGTATCAGATGTCCAGGTGATCTCAGACAAGGAGACTGTTCCTCATGGGTACTGTTACATACCTGAACACCTGGAGCCTAGTGAGTACCTGCTTCCCGCCTCAACACCTGGAGAAACACAGACATGCTTTACAGATACTTATTAAATACCTGAACACCTGGAGAAACACAGACATGCTTTACAGATACTTATTATATACCTGAACACCTGGAGGAACACAGACATGCTTTAGAGATGCTTATTATATACCTGAACACCTGGAGGAACACAGACATGCTTTACAGATACTTATTAAATACCTGAACACAGAGACATGCTTTACAGATACTTATTAAATACCTGAACACCTGGAGAAACACAGACATGCTTTACAGATGCTTATTAAATACCTGAACACCTGGAGAAACACAGACATGCTTTACAGATACTTATTAAATACCTGAACACCTGGAGAAACACAGACATGCTTTACAGATGCTTATTAAATACCTGAACACCTGGAGGAACACAGACATGCTTTACAGATACTTATTATATACCTGAACACCTGGAGAAACACAGACATGCTTTACAGATGCTCATTATATACCTGAACACCTGGAGGAACACAGACATGCTTTACAGATGCTCATTATATACCTGAACACCTGGAGGAACACAGACATGCTTTACAGATGCTTATTATATACCTGAACACCTGGAGAAACACAGACATGCTTTACAGATACTTATTAAATACCTGAACACCTGGAGAAACACAGACATGCTTTACAGATGCTTATTAAATACCTGAACACCTGGAGGAACACAGACATGCTTTACAGATACTTATTAAATACCTGAACACCTGGAGAAACACAGACATGCTTTACAGATGCTTATTAAATACCTGAACACCTGGAGGAACACAGACATGCTTTACAGATACTTATTATATACCTGAACACCTGGAGGAACACAGACATGCTTTACAGATGCTTATTATATACCTGAACACCTGGAGAAACACAGACATGCTTTACAGATGCTTATTATATACCTGAACACAGAGACATGCTTTACAGATGCTTATTAAATACCTGAACACCTGGAGAAACACAGACATGCTTTACAGATGCTTATTATATACCTGAACACCTGGAGAAACACAGACATGCTTTACAGATGCTTATTAAATACCTGAACACCTGGAGGAACACAGACATGCTTTACAGATGCTTATTATATACCTGAACACCTGGAGAAACACAGACATGCTTTACAGATGCTTATTATATACCTGAACACCTGGAGAAACACAGACATGCTTTACAGATGCTTATTAAATACCTGAACACCTGGAGGAACACAGACATGCTTTACAGATGCTTATTATATACCTGAACACCTGGAGGAACACAGACATGCTTTACAGATGCTTATTAAATACCTGAACACCTGGAGGAACACAGACATGCTTTACAGATGCTTATTAAATACCTGAACACAGAGACATGCTTTACAGATGCTTATTAAATACCTGAACACCTGGAGAAACACAGACATGCTTTACAGATACTTATTAAATACCTGAACACCTGGAGGAACACAGACATGCTTTACAGATGCTTATTAAATACCTGAACACAGAGACATGCTTTACAGATGCTTATTAAATACCTGAACACCTGGAGAAACACAGACATGCTTTACAGATACTTATTAAATACCTGAACACCTGGAGGAACACAGACATGCTTTACAGATGCTTATTAAATACCCGAACACCTGGAGAAACACAGACATGCTTTACAGATACTTATTATATACCTGAACACCTGGAGAAACACAGACATGCTTTACAGATACTTATTAAATACCTGAACACCTGGAGGAACACAGACATGCTTTACAGATGCTTATTATATACCTGAACACCTGGAGAAACACAGACATGCTTTACAGATACTTATTATATACCTGAACACCTGGAGAAACACAGACATGCTTTACAGATACTTATTAAATACCTGAACACCTGGAGGAACACAGACATGCTTTACAGATACTTATTAAATACCTGAACACCTGGAGGAACACAGACATGCTTTACAGATACTTATTAAATACCTGAACACCTGGAGGAACACAGACATGCTTTACAGATGCTTATTAAATACCTGAACACCTGGAGGAACACAGACATGCTTTACAGATACTTATTAAATACCTGAACACCTGGAGGAACACAGACATGCTTTACAGATGCTCATTATATACCTGAACACCTGGAGGAACACAGACATGCTTTACAGATGCTTATTATATACCTGAACACCTGGAGAAACACAGACATGCTTTACAGATACTTATTAAATACCTGAACACCTGGAGAAACACAGACATGCTTTACAGATACTTATTATATACCTGAACACAGACATGCTTTACAGATGCTCATTATATACCTGAACACCTGGAGAAACACAGACATGCTTTACAGATACTTGGAAAATGTTCATAACTCATTTATTAACAAGCGACTACTGCAAGTTATTTAAAAGTTGTTTTTAGTAGGACAGAAGTTTTTAGTAGGACAGTAGTTGTTTTTAGTAGGACAGAAGTTGTTTTTAGTAGGACAGTAGTTTTTTTTAGTAGGACAGTAGTTGTTTTTAGTAGGACAGTAGTTGTTTTTAGTAGGACAGTAGTTGTTTTTAGTAGGACAGTAGTTGTTTTTAGTAGGACAGAAGTTGTTTTTAGTAGGACAGTAGTTGTTTTTAGTAGGACAGTAGTTGTTTTTAGTAGGACAGTAGTTGTTTTTAGTAGGACAGTAGTTGTTTTTAGTAGGACAGAAGTTGTTTTTAGTAGGACAGAAGTTGTTTTTAGTAGGACAGAAGTTGTTTTTAGTAGGACAGAAGTTGTTTTTAGTAGGACAGAAGTTGTTTTTAGTAGGACAGTAGTTGTTTTTAGTAGGACAGAAGTTGTTTTTAGTAGGACAGTAGTTGTTTTTAGTAGGACAGTAGTTGTTTTTAGTAGGACAGTAGTTGTTTTTAGTAGGACAGAAGTTGTTTTTAGTAGGACAGAAGTTGTTTTTAGTAGGACAGTAGTTGTTTTTAGTAGGACAGTAGTTGTTTTTAGTAGGACAGAAGTTGTTTTTAGTAGGACAGAAGTTGTTTTTAGTAGGACAGTAGTTGTTTTTAGTAGGACAGTAGTTGTTTTTAGTAGGACAGTAGTTGTTTTTAGTAGGACAGTAGTTGTTTTTAGTAGGACAGTAGTTGTTTTTAGTAGGACAGAAGTTGTTTTTAGTAGGACAGTAGTTGTTTTTAGTAGGACAGTAGTTGTTTTTAGTAGGACAGTAGTTGTTTTTAGTAGGACAGAAGTTGTTTTTAGTAGGACAGTAGTTGTTTTTAGTAGGACAGAAGTTGTTCAGGTGGTTTTTGTTATGTTTCATACAACGTGATCCATGTCTGTTTATGTTCTGGATGGCTTAGACCAGACATCTATAGGAACGTTCCTCTATATGCCCTCTATGTTATGTGTTTATGTTCTGGATGGCTTAGACCAGACATCTATAGGAACGTTCCTCTATATGCCCTCTATGTTATGTGTTTATGTTCTGGATGGCTTAGACCAGACATCTATAGGAACGTTCCTCTATATGCCCTCTATGTTATGTGTTTATGTTCTGGATGGCTTAGACCAGAAATCTATAGGAACGTTCCTCTATATGCCCTCTGAATCTCCATTTTTAACTGGATTTTTTTTTTAAGTATTCAAAAATGTGTGTGTGTGTGTGTGTGTGTGTGTGTGTGTGTCCAGGGGCCTCCGTGTCTAAGAAGAAGCGTGTGTGTGTCCGCATGGTGCCAGTGGGCGGTGTGGAGACTGCTGTACTGGACATCAAACTGACTGCTAAGACTAGGAGGATGCTGCAACACTACACCTGCTTGGGGTCAGACACACACACACAGACACACAGACACACAGACACACACACACACACACACACACAGACACACAGACACACACACACACACACACACACACACACACACACACACACACACATAGACACACACACACACACACACACAAAGAGAGTGACAGACACACACAGACATCCCACTAATGTAGCTTCTTCCAGGACAAAATAACAACATTTGAGTGAAGATCCTCCATTGAGCTACTCTCAGTGTGTGTCTGGGAGATCAGGGGTCGGTGTGTCTGGGGGGTCAGGGGTCGGTGTGTCTGGGGGGTCAGGGGTCGGTGTGTCTGGGGGATCAGGGGTCGGTGTGTCTGGGAGATCAGGGGTTGGTGTGTCTGGGAGATCAGGGGTTGGTGTGTCTGGGAGATCAGGGGTTGGTGTGTCTGGGAGATCAGGGGTTGGTGTGTCTGGGAGATCAGGGGTTGGTGTGTCTGGGAGATCAGGGGTTGGTGTGTCTGGGAGATCAGGGGTCGGTGTGTCTGGGAGATCAGGGGTCGGTGTGTTTGGGAGATCAGGGGTCGGTGTGTCTGGGAGATCAGGGGTCGGTGTGTCTGGGAGATCAGGGGTCGGTGTGTCTGGGAGATCAGGGGTCGGTGTGTCTGGGAGATCAGGGGTCGGTGTGTCTGGGAGATCAGGGGTCGGTGTGTCTGGGAGATCAGGGGTCGGTGTGTCTGGGGGATCAGGGGTCGGTGTGTCTGGGGGATCAGGGGTCGGTGTGTCTGGGGGATCAGGGGTCGGTGTGTCTGGGGGATCAGGGGTCGGTGTGTATGGGAGATCAGGGGTCGGTGTGTCTGGGGGATCAGGGGTTGGTGTGTCTGGGGGATCAGGGGTTGGTGTGTCTGGGGGATCAGGGGTTGGTGTGTCTGGGAGATCAGGGGTTGGTGTGTCTGGGAGATCAGGGGTCGGTGTGCCTGGGAGATCAGGCGTCGGTGTGCCTGGGAGATCAGGGGTCGGTGTGCCTGGGAGATCAGGGGTCGGTGTGCCTGGGAGATCAGGGGTCGGTGTGTCTGGGAGATCAGGGGTCGGTGTGTCTGGGAGATCAGGGGTCGGTGTGTCTGGGAGATCAGGGGTCGGTGTGTCTGGGAGATCAGGGGTCGGTGTGTCTGGGGGATCAGGGGTCCGTGTGTCTGGGGGATCAGGGGTTGGTGTGTCTGGGGGATCAGGGGTTGGTGTGTCTGGGGGATCAGGGGTTGGTGTGTCTGTCCTAATTGGTGCGTTGTCCTGTCTGTCTCAGGGACATGCATGGCTATGTGATGTGGTGTAAGAAGGGGCCCTTCTCCAGCCCTCTACCCCAGGCAAAGCCTCGCAGCCTCAGCCTTGACCTCCGTCAGCTCTCCCTGGACCAGAACCTCCCTCCGCTACCCCTCAGACCCAGGTAACTACCCCCTCAGACCCAGGTAACTACCTCCTCTGACCCCGGTAACTACCCCCTCTGACCCTGGTAACTACCCCCGGTAACTACCGACTCTGACCCCGGCAACTACCCTCTCTGACCCTGGTAACTACCCCCGGTAACTACCCCCTCTGACCCCGGTAACTACCCCCGGTAATTACCCCCTCTGACACCGGTAACTACCCCTGGTAACTACCCCCTCTGACCCCAGTAACTAACCCCGGTAACTACCCCCTCTGACCCCGGTAACTACCCGCTCTGACCCCAGTAACTACCCCTCAGACCCCATGTACAGTACACCCTCACCTGTTTAGCCAGTTATTTACTCCTAGGCCTGACCTTTCCTCCACTGTCCCTCAGACCCAGGTGAGACTGTTACCTTAGACCTCCCACCCAGGTAAGACTGTTACCTTAGACCTCCCACCCAGGTGAGACTGTTACCTTAGACCTCCCACCCAGGTGAGACTAGGTTAGGTGAGACCTCCCACCCAGGTGAGACTGTTACCTTAGACCTCCCACCCAGGTGAGACTAGGTTAGGTGAGACCTCCCACCCAGGTGAGACTGTTACCTTAGACCTCCCACCCAGGTGAGACTAGGTTAGGTGAGACCTCCCACCCAGGTGAGACTGTTACCTTAGACCTCCCACCCAGGTGAGACTAGGTTAGGTGAGACCTCCCACCCAGGTGAGACTAGGTTAGGTGAGACCGTTACCTTAGACCTCCCACCCAGGTGAGACTAGGTTAGGTGAGACTGTTACCTTAGACCTCCCACCCAGGTGAGACTGTTACCTTGGACCTCCCACCCAGGTGAGACTAGGTTAGGTGAGACCTCCCACCCAGGTGAGACTGTTACCTTAGACCTCCCACCCAGGTGAGACTAGGTTAGGTGAGACCTCCCACCCAGGTGAGACTAGGTTAGATGAGACCTCCCACCCAGGTGAGACTAGGTTAGGTGAGACCGTTATCTTAGACCTCCCACCCAGGTGAGACTGTTACCTTAGACCTCCCACCCAGGTGAGACTGTTACCTTAGACCTCCCACCCAGGTGAGACTGTTACCTTAGACCTCCCACCCAGGTGAGACTGTTACCTTAGACCTCCCACCCAGGTGAGGCTGTTACCTTAGACCTCCCACCCAGGTGAGACTAGGTTAGGTGAGACTGTTACCTTAGACCTCCCACCCAGGTGAGACTGTTACCTTAGACCTCCCACCCAGGTGAGACTGTTACCTTAGACCTCCCACCCAGGTGAGACTGTTACCTTAGACCTCCCACCCAGGTGAGACTAGGTTAGGTGAGACTGTTACCTTAGACCTCCCACCCAGGTGAGACTGTTACCTTGGACCTCCCACCCAGGTGAGACTGTTACCTTAGACCTCCCACCCAGGTGAGGCTGTTACCTTAGACCTCCCACCCAGGTGAGACTAGGTTAGGTGAGACTGTTACCTTAGACCTCCCACCCAGGTGAGACTGTTACCTTGGACCTCCCACCCAGGTGAGACTGTTACCTTAGACCTCCCACCCAGGTGAGACTGTTACCTTAGACCTCCCACCCAGGTAAGACTGTTACCTTAGACCTCCCACCCAGGTGAGACTGTTACCTTAGACCTCCCACCCAGGTGAGACTAGGTTAGGTGAGACCTCCCACCCAGGTGAGACTGTTACCTTAGACCTCCCACCCAGGTGAGACTAGGTTAGGTGAGACCTCCCACCCAGGTGAGACTGTTACCTTAGACCTCCCACCCAGGTGAGACTAGGTTAGGTGAGACCTCCCACCCAGGTGAGACTAGGTTAGGTGAGACCGTTACCTTAGACCTCCCACCCAGGTGAGACTGTTACCTTAGACCTCCCACCCAGGTGAGACTAGGTTAGGTGAGACCTCCCACCCAGGTGAGACTGTTACCTTAGACCTCCCACCCAGGTGAGACTAGGTTAGGTGAGACCTCCCACCCAGGTGAGACTGTTACCTTAGACCTCCCACCCAGGTGAGACTAGGTTAGGTGAGACCTCCCACCCAGGTGAGACTAGGTTAGGTGAGACCGTTACCTTAGACCTCCCACCCAGGTGAGACTGTTACCTTAGACCTCCCACCCAGGTGAGACTAGGTTAGGTGAGACTGTTACCTTAGACCTCCCACCCAGGTGAGACTGTTACCTTGGACCTCCCACCCAGGTGAGACTAGGTTAGGTGAGACCTCCCACCCAGGTGAGACTGTTACCTTAGACCTCCCACCCAGGTGAGACTAGGTTAGGTGAGACCTCCCACCCAGGTGAGACTAGGTTAGATGAGACCTCCCACCCAGGTGAGACTAGGTTAGGTGAGACCGTTATCTTAGACCTCCCACCCAGGTGAGACTGTTACCTTAGACCTCCCACCCAGGTGAGACTGTTACCTTAGACCTCCCACCCAGGTGAGACTGTTACCTTAGACCTCCCACCCAGGTGAGACTGTTACCTTAGACCTCCCACCCAGGTGAGGCTGTTACCTTAGACCTCCCACCCAGGTGAGACTAGGTTAGGTGAGACTGTTACCTTAGACCTCCCACCCAGGTGAGACTGTTACCTTAGACCTCCCACCCAGGTGAGACTGTTACCTTAGACCTCCCACCCAGGTGAGACTGTTACCTTAGACCTCCCACCCAGGTGAGGCTGTTACCTTAGACCTCCCACCCAGGTGAGACTAGGTTAGGTGAGACTGTTACCTTAGACCTCCCACCCAGGTGAGACTGTTACCTTGGACCTCCCACCCAGGTGAGACTGTTACCTTAGACCTCCCACCCAGGTGAGGCTGTTACCTTAGACCTCCCACCCAGGTGAGACTAGGTTAGGTGAGACTGTTACCTTAGACCTCCCACCCAGGTGAGACTGTTACCTTGGACCTCCCACCCAGGTGAGACTGTTACCTTAGACCTCCCACCCAGGTGAGACTGTTACCTTAGACCTCCCACCCAGGTGAGACTGTTACCTTAGACCTCCCACCCAGGTGAGACTGTTACCTTAGACCTCCCACCCAGGTGAGACTGTTACCTTGGACCTCCCACTCAGGTGAGACTGTTACCTTAGACCTCCCACCCAGGTGAGACTGTTACCTTAGACCTCCCATCCAGGTGAGACTGTTACCTTAGACTTCCCACCCAGGTGAGACTGTTACCTTAGACCTCCCACCCAGGTGAGACTGTTACCTTGGACCTCCCACCCAGGTGAGCCTGTTACCTTGGACCTCCCACCCAGGTGAGACTAGGTTAGGTGAGACTGTTACCTTAGACCTCCCACCCAGGTGAGACTAGGTTAGGTGAGACTGTTACCTTAGACCTCCCACCCAGGTTTGACTGTTACCTTAGACCTCCCACCCAGGTGAGACTAGGTGAGGTGAGACTGTTACCTTAGACCTCCCACCCAGGTGAGACTAGGTTAGGTGAGACTGTTACCTTAGACCTCCCACCCAGGTGAGACTAGGTTAGGTGAGACTGTTACCTTAGACCTCCCACCCAGGTGAGACTAGGTGAGGTGAGGCTGTTACCTTAGACCCCCCACCCAGGTGAGACTGTTACCTTAGACCTCCCACCCAGGTGAGACTGTTACCTTAGACCTCCCACCCAGGTGAGACTAGGTTATGTGAGACTGTTACCTTAGACCTTCCACCCAGGTGAGACTAGGTTAGGTGAGACTGTTACCTTAGACCTCCCACCCAGGTGAGACTAGGTTAGGTGAGACTGTTACCTTAGACCTCCCACCCAGGTGAGACTAGATGAGGTGAGGCTGTTACCTTAGACCCCCCACCCAGGTGAGACTGTTACCTTAGACCTCCCACCCAGGTGAGACTGTTACCTTCGACCTCCCACCCAGGTGAGACTGTTACCTTAGACCCCCACCCAGGTGAGACTGTTACCTTAGACCTCCCACCCAGGTGAGACTGTTACCTTAGACCTCCCACCCAGGTGAGACTGTTACCTTCGACCTCCCACCCAGGTGAGACTGTTACCTTAGACCCCCACCCAGGTGAGACTGTTACCTTAGACCTCCCACCCAGGTGAGACTAGGTTAGGTGAGGCTGTTACCTTAGACCTCCCACCCAGGTGAGGCTGTTACCTTACACCCCCCACCCAGGTGAGACTGTTACCTTAGACCTCCCACCCAGGTGAGACTAGGTTAGGTGAGACTGTTACCTTAGACCTCCCACCCAGGTGAGACTAGGTTAGGTGAGACTGTTACCTCTCAGACCCAGGTACTATACACCTGCTGTCCAGGTAGCTCTCAGGTGAGAGACTCAGATCTTGGTGTGTGGCTACTGGCCTGGTTAACTTCTATTAACCAGGTGGGACCTACACAGGAAATCTCTCTGACTAAAACCCCTAATGGTAACCCTCTCTCTGTGGCCAGGTGAGAGTGATGGTAACCCTCTCTCTCTGTGGCCAGGTGAGAGTGATGATAACCCTCTCTCTGTGGCCAGGTGAGAGTGATGATAACCCTCTCTCTGTGGCCAGGTGAGAGTGATGGTAACCCTCCTCTCTGTGGCCAGGTGAGAGTGATGGTAACCCTCTCTCTGTGGCCAGGTGAGAGTGATGGTAACCCTCTCTCTCTGTGGCCAGGTGAGAGTGACGGTAACCCTCTCTCTCTGTGACCAGGTGAGAGTGATGGTAACCCTCTCTCTGTGGCCAGGTGAGAGTGATGGTAACCCTCTCTCTGTGGCCAGGTGAGAGTGATGGTAACCCTCTCTCTCTGTGGCCAGGTGAGAGTGATGGTAACCCTCTCTCTGTGTTCAGGCGAGAGTGATGGTAACCCTCTCTCTGTGGCCAGGTGAGAGTGATGGTAACCCTCTCTCTGTGGCCAGGTGAGAGTGATGGTAACCCTCTCTCTCTGTGGTCAGGTGAGAGTGATGGTAACCCTCTCTCTCTGTGTCCAGGTGAATCTGAGAGCCAGGTGAGAGTGATGGTAACCCTCTCTCTCTGTGGCCAGGTGAGAGTGATGGTAACCCTCTCTCTCTCTGGCCAGGTGAGAGTGATGGTAACCCTCTCTCTCTGTGGCCAGGTGAGAGTGATGGTAACCCTCTCTCTCTGTGGCCAGGTGAATCTCAGAGCCAGGTGAGAGTGATGGTAACCCTCTCTCTCTGTGGCCAGGTAGATCTCAGAGCCAGGTGAGAGTGATGGTAACCCTCTCTCTGTGGCCAGGTGAGAGTGATGGTAACCTTCTCTCTGTGGCCAGGTGAGAGTGATGGTAACCCTCTCGCTGTGGCCAGGTGAGAGTGATGGTAACCCTCTCTCTCTGTGGCCAGGTGGATCTCAGAGCCAGGTGAGAGTGATGGTAACCCTCTCTCTGTGGCCAGGTGGATCTCAGAGCCAGGTGAGAGTGATGGTAACCCTCTCTCTCTGTGGCCAGGTGGATCTCAGACCCAGGTGAGAGTGATGGTAACCCTCTCTCTCTGTGGCCAGGTGAGAGTGATGGTAACCCTCTCTCTCTGTGGCCAGGTGAGAGTGATGGTAACCCTCTCTCTCTGTGGCCAGGTGGATCTCAGAGCCAGGTGAGAGTGATGGTAAACCTCTCTCTCTGTGGCCAGGTGAGAGTGATGGTAAACCTCTCTCTCTGTGGCCAGGTGAGAGTGATGGTAACCCTCTCTCTGTGGCCAGGTTAATCTCAGAGCCAGGTGAGAGTGATGGTAGCCCTCTCTCTCTGTGGCCAGGTGGATCTCAGAGCCAGGCAAGAGTGATGGTAAACCTCTCTCTCTGTGGCCATGTGGATCTCAGAGCCAGGTGAGAGTGATGGTAACCCTCTCTCTCTGTGGCCAGGTCGATCTCAGAGCCAAGTGAGAGTGATGGTAACCCTCTCTCTCTGTGGCCAGGTGAGAGTGATGGTAACCCTCTCTCTCTGTGGCCAGGTGGATCTCAGAGCCAGGTGAGAGTGATGGTAACCCTCTCTCTCTGTGGCCAGGTGAGAGTGATGGTAACCCTCTCTCTCTGTGGCCAGGTGGATCTCAGAGCCAGGTGAGAGTGATGGTAAACCTCTCTCTCTGTGGCCAGATGGATCTCAGAGCCAGGTGAGAGTGATGGTAAACCTCTACTCAGAATTCCACAGACTGACTTGGGTCTCCCTGTCTCCATAGCAACGCTCCACCCATGCCCCCTGGCAGGAAGCTCAGCCATCGCCGCAGCAACCTCCAATTGAACGATGCTGTGGACAAAGTGGTTGACAGCAGCAACATCTACGGCATCTCAGGTTGACCAAAAAACACTTATAGAAAAGAGACAGCTACTGTACATGTTATAAAGACTGATGTACTGACTCTCTCTACCTCTCTCTACCTATCCTCCCTCTCTCTCTACCTATCTTCCCTCTCTCTACCTACCTCTCTCTACCTACCTACCTCTCTCTACCTACCTTCCTCTCTCTCTACCTACCTTCCTCTCTCTCTACCTACCTTCCTCTCTCTCTACCTCTACTCTCTCTACCTCTACTCTCTCTCTACCTACATTACTCTCTCTTGACCTCTACTCTCTCTCTACCTACATTCTACTCTCTCTACCTACCTTACTCTCTCTCTACCTCTACTCTCTCTCTACCTACATTCCTCTCTCTCTACCTACCTCTACTCTCTCTACCTACCTCTACTCTCTTTACCTCTACTCTCTCTACATCTACTCTCTCTACCTACCTCTACTCTCTCTCTCTCTCTCTCTACCTACCTTACTCTCTCTCTACCTCTACTCTCTTTACCTCTACTCTCTCTACCTCTACTCTCTCTCTCTCTCTCTACCTACCTTACTCTCTCTCTACCTCTACTCTCTTTACCTCTACTCTCTCTACCTCTACTCTCTCTACCTACCTCTACTCTCTCTCTCTCTCTCTACCTACCTTCCTCTCTCTACCTACCTTACTCTCTCCACCTACCTTACTCTCTCCACCTACCTTACTCTCTCTACCTACCTTACTCTCTCTACCTACCTTACTCTCTCTACCTCTACTCTCTCTCTCTACCTCTACTCTCTCTACCTACCTCTACTCTCTCTCTCTCTCTCTACCTACCTTACTCTCTCTCTACCTCTACTCTCTTTACCTCTACTCTCTCTACCTCTACTCTCTTTACCTCTACTCTCTACCTCTACTCTCTCTACCTACCTCTACTCTCTCTCTCTCTCTCTACCTACCTTACTCTCTCTCTACCTCTACTCTCTTTACCTCTACTCTCTCTACCTCTACTCTCTCTACCTACCTCTACTCTCTCTCTCTCTCTCTCTACCTACCTTCCTCTCTCTACCTACCTTCCTCTCTCTACCTACCTTACTCTCTCTACCTACCTTACTCTCTCTACCTACCTTACTCTCTCTACCTCTACTCTCTCTCTCTACCTCTACTCTCTCTACCTACCTATCCTCCCTCTCTCTACCTACCTTACTCTCTCTACCTACCTTACTCTCTCTACCTACCTTACTCTCTACCTACCTTACTCTCTCTACCTCTACTCTCTCTACCTACCTATCCTTCCTATCTCTACCTATCCTCCCTCTCTCTACCTACCTTCCTCTCTCTACCTATCCTCCCTCTCTCTACCTACCTCCCTCTCTCTACCTACCTCCCTCTCTCTGCCTACCTTTCTCTCTCTACCTCTACTCTCTCTACCTACCTTCCTCTACCTCTACTCTCTCTACTAGAGGTCGACCGATTCATCGGAATGGCCGATTTCAAGTTTTCATAAATATCAGAAATCTGTATTTTTGGACACCGATTTGGACAAATGTTTAAAAATAATAATAATAATTTACTCCATTATTTAATCTTTATTTAACT
Organism: Oncorhynchus clarkii lewisi; assembly: GCF_045791955.1. Lineage (NCBI taxonomy): Eukaryota > Metazoa > Chordata > Actinopteri > Salmoniformes > Salmonidae > Oncorhynchus > Oncorhynchus clarkii. The sequence goes on from NC_092163.1 coordinate 8,918,669, forward strand.
AGGCAAGTCAGTTAAGAACACATTCTTATTTTCAATGACTGCCTATGAACAGCGGGTTAACTGCCTTGTTCAGGGGCAGAACGACAGATGTTTACCTTGTCAGCTCAGGGGATTCAATCTTGCAACCTTACGGTTAACTAGTCCAACGCTCTGCCTCACGAGGAGCCTGCCTGTTACGCAAATGCAGTAAGAAGCCAAGGTAAGTTGCTAGCTAGCTAACTTATCTTATAAAGAACAATCAATCAATCATCATCACTAGTTAACTACACATGGTTGATGATATTACTAGTTTCCCTAGCGTGTCCTGTGTTGTATATAATCGATGTGGTGCGTATCGTTGTTCCAATGTTTACCTAACCATAAACATCAATGCCTTTCTTAAAATCCAAACACAGAAGTATATATTTTTAAACCTGCATATTTAGCTAAAAGAAATCCAGGTTAGCAGGCAATATTAACCAGGTGAAATTGTGTTACTTCTCTTTAGTTCATTGCACGCAGAGTCAGGGTATATGCAACAGTTTGGGGCGCCTAATTTGCCAGAATTGTACATATTTATGACATAACATTGAAGGTTGTGCAATGTAACAGGAATATTTAGACGTAGGGATGCCACCCGTTAGATAAAATACAGAACGGTTCCGTATTTCACTGAAAGAATAAACGTCTTGTTTTCGAGATGATAGTTTTCGGATTCGACCATATTAATGACCTAAGGCTCGTATTTCTGTGTGTTATTATGTTATAATTAAGTCTATGATTTGATAGAGCAGTCTGACTGAGCGGTGGTAGGCACCAGCAGGCTCGTAAGCATTCATTCAAACAGCACCTTCATGCGTTTTGCCAGCAGCTCTTCGTTGTGCGTCAAGCATTGCGCTGTTTATGACTTCAAGCCTATCAACTCCCAAGATGAGGCTGGTGTAACCGATGTGAAATGGCTAGCTAGTTAGCGGGGTGCGCGCTAATAGCGTTTCAAACTAGAGTGGTTGTTCCCCTTGCTCTGCATGGGTAACGCTGCTTCGAGGGTGGCTGTTGTCGATGTATTCCTGGTTCGAGCCCAGGTATGGGCGAGGAGAGGGACGGAAGCTATACTGTTACACTGGCAATACTAAAGTGTCCATAAGAACATCCAATAGTCAAAGGTTAATGAAATACAAATGGTATAGAGGGAAATAGTCCTATAATTCCTATAATAACTACAACCTAAAACTTCTTACCTGGGAATATTGAAGACTCATGTTAAAAGGAACCACCACCTTTCGTATGTTCTGAGCAAGGAACTGAAACGTTAGCTTTCTTACATGGCACATATTGCACTTTTACTTTCTTCTCCAACACTTTGTTCTTGCATTATTTAAACCAAATTGAACATGTTTCATTATTTATTTGAGGCTAAATGGATTTTTATTGATCTATTATATTAAGTTAAAATAAGTGTAAATTCAGTATTGTTGTAATTGTCATTATTACAAATAAATGTAAAAAAAAAAGGTCAGATTAATCGGTATCGGCTTTTTTTGGTCCTCCAATAATCGTTGTTGAAAAATCGGTCGACCTCTACATACCTCTACATCGACCTCTACATACATAACTCTCTCACTCACTCACTCACTCACTCACTCACTCACTCACTCACTCACTCATATTCATTATTTATTTGAGGCTAAATGGACCAGGGATATATATATATATATCCCTGGTCCGTTGTAGTGTATTGACCATGTACAGTGCCTTGCGAAAGTATTCGGCCCCCTTGAACTTTGCTAACTTTTGCCACATTTCAGGCTTCAAACATAAAGATATAAAACTGTATTTTTTTGTGAAGAATCAACAACAAGTGGGACACAATCATGAAGTGGAACGACATTTATTGGATATTTCAAACTTTTTTAACAAATCAAAAACTGAAAAATTGGGCGTGCAAAATTATTCAGCCCCTTTACTTTCAGTGCAGCAAACTCTCTCCAGAAGTTCAGTGAGGATCTCTGAATGATCCAATGTTGACCTAAATGACTAATGATGATAAATACAATCCACCTGTGTGTAATCAAGTCTCCGTATAAATTCACCTGCACTGTGATAGTCTCAGCGGTCCGTTAAACGCGCAGAGAGCATCATGAAGAACAAGGAACACACCAGGCAGGTCCGAGATACTGTTGTGAAGAAGTTTAAAGCCGGATTTGGATACAAAACGATTTCCCAAGCTTTAAACATCCCAAGGAGCACTGTGCAAGCGATAATATTGAAATGGAAGGAGTATCAGACCACTGCAAATCTACCAAGACCTGGCCGTCCCTCTAAACTTTCAGCTCATACAAGGAGAAGACTGATCAGAGATGCAGCCAAGAGGCCCATGATCACTCTGGATGAACTGCAGAGATCTACAGCTGAGGTGGGAGACTCTGTCCATAGGACAACAATCAGTCGTATATTGCACAAATCTGGCCTTTATGGAAGAGTGGCAAGAAGAAAGCCATTTCTTAAAGATATCCATAAAAAGTGTTGTTTAAAGTTTGCCACAAGCCACCTGGGAGACACACCAAACATGTGGAAGAAGGTGCTCTTGTCAGATGAAACCAAAATTGAACTTTTTGGCAACAATGCAAAACGTTATGTTTGGCGTAAAAGCAACACAGCTCATCACCCTGAACACACCATCCCCACTGTCAAACATGGTGGTGGCAGCATCATGGTTTGGGCCTGCTTTTCTTCAGCAGGGACAGGGAAGATGGTTAAAATTGATGGGAAGATGGATGGAGCCAAATACAGGACCATTCTGGAAGAAAACCTGATGGAGTCTGCAAAAAGACCTGAGACTGGGATGGAGATTTGTCTTCCAACAAGACAATGATCCAAAACATAAAGCAAAATCTACAATGGAATGGTTCAAAAATAAACATATCCAGGTGTTAGAATGGCCAAGTCAAAGTCCAGACCTGAATCCAATCGAGAATCTGTGGAAAGAACTGAAAACTGCTGTTCACAAATGCTCTCCATCCAACCTCACTGAGCTCGAGCTGTTTTGCAAGGAGGAATGGGAAAAAATGTCAGTCTCTCGATGTGCAAAACTGATAGAGACATACCCCAAGCGACATACAGCTGTAATCGCAGCAAAATGTGGCGCTACAAAGTATTAACTTAAGGGGGCTGAATAATTTTGCACGCCCAATTTTTCAGTTTTTGATTTGTTAAAAAATTTTGAAATATCCAATAAATGTCGTTCCACTTCATGATTGTGTCCCACTTGTTGTTGATTCTTCACAAAAAAATACAGTTTTATATCTTTATGTTTGAAGCCTGAAATGTGGCAAAATGTCGCAAAGTTCAAGGGGGCCGAATACTTTCGCAAGGCACTGTATGTAGGTCTGTCCTTCAGCTGTTCCTGTCTATTAATGTTATGTATTGTTTCATGTTGTGTGGTCCCCAGGAAGTGTATTATGTAATGTTGTGTGGACCCCAGGAAGTGTATTATGTAATGTGTCATGTTGTGTGGTCCCCAGGAAGTGTATTATGTAATGTTGTGTGGACCCCAGGAAGTGTATTATGTAATGTGTCATGTTGTGTGGTCCCCAGGAAGTGTATTATGTAATGTGTCATGTTGTGTGGTTCCCAGGAAGTGTATTATGTAATGTTGTGTGGACCCCAGGAAGTGTATTATGTAATGTGTCATGTTGTGTGGTCCCCAGGAAGTGTATTATGTAATGTGTCATGTTGTGTGGTCCCCAGGAAGTGTATTATGTAATGTTGTGTGGACCCCAGGAAGTGTATTATGTAATGTGTCATGTTGTGTGGTCCCCAGGAAGTGTATTATGTAATGTTGTGTGGACCCCAGGAAGTGTAGCTGCTGATTTTACAACAGCTAATGGGGATCCTACCAAAATACCTCTCCACCCTCCCTCTCCTCCCACCATCCCTCTCTCTCACTCTTTCTACCCTCCATCTCTTTCCCCTCCATCTCTCTTCTCTTCCTCCCTCTCCAGCCATAGATGGTGTTCCCTTCACTCTACACCCCAAGTTCAAGACCCAAACGAACGGCACGGTAAGTTGAAATACCAACTGCCATCGTTTTACTGGTAAAGTGACAGGGACTACTTTTACTCCCAGTGGTGAAATACCACGAGTCTAAACTCTCTCTCTCTCCTCCATGAGTCTAAACAGTCTCTCTTTCCTCCTAGACCCCAACAAACACTCTGAAATACCATGAGTCTAAACTGTCTCTCTCTCCTCCTAGACTCCAACAAACACTCTGAAATACCATGAGTCTAAACTCTCTCTCTCTCCTCCACGAGTCTAAACAGTCTCTCTTTCCTCCTAGACTCCAACAAACACTCTGAAATACCATGAGTCTAAACTCTCTCTCTCTCCTCCACGAGTCTAAACTGTCTCTCTCTCCTCCTAGACTCCAACAAACACTCTGAAATACCATGAGTCTAAACTGTCTCTCTCTCCTCCTAGACTCCAACAAACACTCTGAAATACCATGAGTCTAAACTGTGTCTTTCTCTCCTCCTAGACTCCAACAAACACTCTGAACAACATTCGCATCAAGTCTGTCCAGGACATTGAAAATGAGGTGTGTGTGTTTATGTATTTATTTAACCAGGCAAGTCAGTTAAGAACACATTTTCATTTTCAATGACGGCCTAGGAACAGTGGGTTAACTGGTCTAGGAACAGTGGGTTAACTGGTCTAGGAACAGTGGGTTAACTGGTCTAGGAACAGTGGGTTAACTGGTCTAGGAACAGTGGGTTAACTGGTCTAGGAACAGTGGGTTAACTGGTCTAGGAACAGTGGGTTAACTGGTCTAGGAACAGTGTGTTAACTGGTCTAGGAACAGTGGGTTAACTGGTCTAGGAACAGTGGGTTAACTGGTCTAGGAACAGTGGGTTAACTGGTCTAGGAACAGTGGGTTAACTGGTCTAGGAACAGTGGGTTAACTGGTCTAGGAACAGTGGGTTAACTGGTCTAGGAACAGTGGGTTAACTGGTCTAGGAACAGTGGGTTAACTGGTCTAGGAACAGTGGGTTAACTGGTCTAGGAACAGTGGGTTAACTGGTCTAGGAACAGTGGGTTAACTGGTCTAGGAACAGTGGGTTAACTGGTCTAGGAACAGTGGGTTAACTGGTCTAGGAACAGTGGGTTAACTGGTCTAGGAACAGTGGGTTAACTGGTCTAGGAACAGTGGGTTAACTGGTCTAGGAACAGTGGGTTAACTGGTCTAGGAACAGTGGGTTAACTGGTCTAGGAACAGTGGGTTAACTGGTCTAGGAACAGTGGGTTAACTGGTCTAGGAACAGTGGGTTAACTGGTCTAGGAACAGTGGGTTAACTGGTCTAGGAACAGTGGGTTAACTGGTCTAGGAACAGTGGGTTAACTGGTCTAGGAACAGTGGGTTAACTGGTCTAGGAACAGTGGGTTAACTGGTCTAGGAACAGTGGGTTAACTGGTCTAGGAACAGTGGGTTAACTGGTCTAGGAACAGTGGGTTAACTGGCCTAGGAACAGTGGGTTAACTGGTCTAGGAACAGTGGGTTAACTGGTCTAGGAACAGTGGGTTAACTGGTCTAGGAACAGGGGGTTAACTGGTCTAGGAACAGTGGGTTAACTGGTCTAGGAACAGTGGGTTAACTGGTCTAGGAACAGTGGGTTAACTGGTCTAGGAACAGTGGGTTAACTGGTCTAGGAACAGTGGGTTAACTGGTCTAGGAACAGTGGGTTAACTGGTCTAGGAACAGTGGGTTAACTGGTCTAGGAACAGTGGGTTAACTGGTCTAGGAACAGTGGGTTAACTGGTCTAGGAACAGTGGGTTAACTGGTCTAGGAACAGTGGGTTAACTGGTCTAGGAACAGTGGGTTAACTGGTCTAGGAACAGTGGGTTAACTGGTCTAGGAACAGTGGGTTAACTGGTCTAGGAACAGTGGGTTAACTGGTCTAGGAACAGTGGGTTAACTGGTCTAGGAACAGTGGGTTAACTGGTCTAGGAACAGTGGGTTAACTGGTCTAGGAACAGTGGGTTAACTGGTCTAGGAACAGTGGGTTAACTGGTCTAGGAACAGTGGGTTAACTGGTCTAGGAACAGTGGGTTAACTGGTCTAGGAACAGTGGGTTAACTGGTCTAGGAACAGTGGGTTAACTGGTCTAGGAACAGTGGGTTAACTGGTCTAGGAACAGTGGGTTAACTGCCTTGTTCAGAGGCAGAACGACAGATTTGTACCTTGTCGGCTCGGGGATTCAATCTTGCAACCTTTCGGTTACTAGTCCAACCACTAGGCTACCCTGCCACCCCAGTGGGCATGGTATTGATTGTGTTACAGTGGGGTCCATCGTAGTGTCGACCATGTTGTGGTACTGTGGGGTCTGTTGTAGTGTGTTAACCATGTTGTGTTACTGTGGGGTCTGTTGTAGTGTGTTAACCATGTTGTGTGTTTACAGTACAACTACACTTTCACCGTGGAGGAAAACGCAGCCAAGAGAACCACATCGCTCACCACAGGAAGCACCTCTTAAGCACAATGACCTTTCATCTCCGACCTCAACAATGGCGGCCTGCTCGACCCACAACACTACGGAGGTCAATGTGATATGCCTGGGTCATGAAATGATAATCAATGTCCAAGTGCCTCGAAGATGACTGACTAGAACAGAAGTGTCATTCTACATTCCAGAGTACCATTGGTTGTACCCACATTCTACATTCCAGAGTTCCATTGGTTGTACCCACATTCTACATTCCAGAGTTCCATTGGTTGTACCCACATTCTACATTCCAGAGTTCCATTGGTTGTACCCACATTCTACATTCCAGAGTTCCATTGGTTGTACCCACATTCTACATTCCAGAGTTCCATTGGTTATACCCACATTCTTATTCCGTGTTCTAAACTCTTGCACATTTCATTCTCACGCCCCGTATATGGGGCCAGTTATATATGTGAGGGATGACTCTTCCCCCGTATATGGGGCCAGTTATATATGTTAGGGATGACTCTTCCCCCGTATATGGGGCCAGTTATATATGTTAGGGATGACTCTTCCCCCGTATATGGGGCCAGTTATATATGTTAGGGATGACTCTTCCCCCGTATATGGGGCCAGTTATATATGTTAGGGATGACTCTTCCCCCGTATATGGGGCCAGTTATATATGTTAGGGATGACTCTTCCCCCGTATATGGGGCCAGTTATATATGTTAGGCATGACTCTTCCCCCGTATATGGGGCCAGTTATATATGTTAGGGATGACTCTTCCCCCGTATATGGGGCCAGTTATATATGTTAGAGATGACTCTTTGACGGGGAAGAGAGCGTTGTATGGCAGGGCACGCTTGTTTCTCTCGTTAGAATAATGACAGGAACCTGTTGCGGTGTACCTGTTAACGTCAGGCTATTGATCTTCATCTTTATTGGGATGTTTAGGGACCAAACTAAATGTTGTTACACTTTCAATGTAAATAATGTTACTATTATGTCTCTGTGGTGAAACATGGGTCATTTCATGGTTAAAATATATAATAAGGAAGTATGGTTACCGGTCACTGGTTATATCTGTATATTGTGCCTTGCATGCAAGTATAAACAAATAAAGTACCAAATAGTTTGACGTGTACCGTTCTTATAAGGAGAGTTTGATATCTGTCACAGGGAGATAAAACATGTTAACACAGCAACTGCTGACACTTTATGCTCGGACTGATAGACACGCCCACTTTTCTGCATGTTCAAACAGGTGATTGGAGATTTGGTTTCCGTGTGTAACCCATAAGACCATGTGAACCTGCCAGTCTGCAGCTTTCACCTGTATCCACACTAGGTGCACCAGTCGACAGAAAAGTCCGGTTTTGGGGATTCAACTCGATCCGGAGTCGGGTGGATAGAAGATCCTGCAACCACGTTGTCAATTTGAATGCAAAACAGAGGTGACGTTTCCATTTGTTATCTGCTTCCGCGGTGATCCGAGGCTACTCCAGCGTTCCATTAAAAAAAAAATGAAATAATGTGAAGATGTTCTAACAATACTTTGATAATATTTTGCAATCCAGAATCATTCAATTTTGACATTTTCTTATCTTGTGTTCACGCTGTACTACAGAATACACAATCAGAAATACAACATCTGTGATGTCACTGCCATAGAATGATGAATTAGAACTTACTGGTCACTCCTCTCAGTTTGAATAGGCCTACGATACGTATTGCCATCTACTGGGCAGGTTGTGTTACTACGTTGGATTCCCCTCTGAACTGTCATTCAGTGTGTGGAAGAGATGTTCAAATCAAATTTTATTGGTCACATACACATGGTTAGCAGATGTTATTGGTCACATACACATGGTTAGCAGATGTTAATGGTCACATACACATGGTTAGCAGATGTTATTGGTCACATACACATGGTTAGCAGATGTTAATGGTCACATACACATGGTTAGCAGATGTTAATGGTCACATACACATGGTTAGCAGATGTTAATGCGAGCGTAGCGAAATGCTTATGCTTCTAGTTCCGACAATGCAGTAATATCTAACAAATTCACAACAACTGCCTTATACACACAAACGTATCGGGATGAATAAGAAATATGTACATATAAATATATGGATGAGCGATGGCCGAACGGCATAGGCAAGATGCAGTAGATGGTATAGCGTACAGTATATACATATTAGTTGAGTAATGTAGGGTATGTAAACATTATTATAGTGGTGTTATTTAAAGTGACTAGTGATTCCTTTTATTAAGTCAATTTATTAAAGTGGCCAGAGATTTGAGTCTGTATGTTGGCAGCAGCCTCTCAATGTTAGTGACGGCTGTTTAACAGTCTAATGGCCTTGAGATGGAATCTGTTTTTCAGTCTCTCGGTCCCAGCTTTGATGCACCTGTACTGACCTCGCCTTCTGGATGATAGCGGGGTGAACAGGCAGTGGCTCGGGTGGTTGTTGTTCTTGTTGATCTTTATGGCCTTCCTGTGACATCGGGTGTTGAAGGTTCACACCCATCTGAACAACGTGCACCCATCCGCAGACCCACGGCAGATTGTCGATCACTAACACCAGTACTACTGGCTGTGGAGAATCCCCACCACACGCAGCTCCTTTTCCTAATTATTTTACCACCTCTATAAACTTGATAACGGAAGACATGTTATTGAACCGTGGTACTAAGCATGCCAGTGTTACCAGTGTCTTACTGGGGGCCAGTTTCCTGGACCCAGAACACATCTTCTCAGGAAGACATTGTCCATAGATAATCCCAGTGGTTTTCCCAGTCAGTCAGTAAGACGGAGTAGCAGAAGCTGTATTAGTGTAGTAGTGGTTGTAATGCATTAGATGAAGCTGTATTAGTGGAGTAGTGGTTGTAATGCATTAGATGAAGCTGTAGTAGTGGAGTAGTGGTTGTAACGCATTAGATGAAGCTGTATTAGTGGAGTAGTGGTTGTAACGCATTAGATGAAGCTGTATTAGTGGAGTAGTGGTTGTAATCAAATCAAATTTATTTATATAGCCCTTCGTACATCAGCTGATATCTCAAAGTGCTGTACAGAAACCCAGCCTAAAACCCCAAACAGCAAGCAATGCAGGTGTAGAAGCACGGTGGCTAGGAAAAACTCCCTAGAAAGGCCAAAACCTAGGAAGAAACCTAGAGAGGAACCAGGCTATGTGAGGTGGCCAGTCCTCTTCTGGCTGTGCCGGGTGGAGATTATAACAAAACATGGTCAAGATGTTCAAATGTTCATAAATGACCAGCATGGTCGAATAATAATAAGGCAGAACAGTTGAAACTGGAGCAGCAGCACAGTCAGGTGGACTGGGGACAGCAAGGAGTCATCATGTCAGGTATTCCTGGGGCATGGTCCTAGGGCTCAGGTCCTCCGAGAGAGAGAAAGAAAGAGAGAATTAGAGAGAGCATATGTGGGATGGCCAGTCCTCTTCTGGCTGTGCCGGGTGGAGATTATAACAGAACATGGCCAAGATGTTCAAATGTTCATAAATGACCAGCATGGTCGAATAATATTAAGGCAGAACAGTTTAAACTGGAGCAGCAGCACAGCCAGGTGGACTGGGGACAGCAAGGAGTCATCATGTCAGGTAGTCCTGGGGCATGGTCCTAGGGCTCAGGTCCTCCGAGAGAGAGAAAGAAAGAGAGAAAGAGAGAATTAGAGAACGCACACCTAGATTCACACAGGACACCGAATAGGACAGGAGAAGTACTCCAGATATAACAAACTGACCCTAGCCCCCCGACACATAAACTACTACTGCAGCATAAATACTGGAGGCTGAGACAGGAGGGGTCAGGAGACATGCATTAGATGCATGTAATGCATTAGATGAAGCTGTGTTAGTGGAGTAGTGGTTGTAATGCATTAGATGAAGCTGTGTTAGTGGAGTAGTGGTTGTAATGCATTAGATGAAGCTGTGTTAGTGGAGTAGTGGTTGTAATGCATTAGATGAAGCTGTGTTAGTGGAGTAGTGGTTGTAATGCATTAGATGAAGCTGTAGTAGTGGAGTAGTGGTTGTAATGCATTAGATGAAGCTGTGTTAGTGGAGTAGTGGTTGTAATGCATTAGATGAAGCTGTGTTAGTGGAGTAGTGGTTGTAATGCATTAGATGAAGCTGTATTAGTGGAGTAGTGGTTGTAATGCATTAGTGGAGTAGTGGTTGTAACGTATTAGATGAAGCAGAATTATGATACAGGTACGGTCGGTTCACTGACAAGGTGATGTCATTTCAGAGTCGCCCACCATGCGTCAGTGTTGTGATGTTTGAGCAGAGCATGCGTCAGTGTTGTGATGTTTGAGCAGAGCATGCGTCAGTGTTGTGATGTTTGAGCAGAGCCTACAGTCCTCTTTTTATATCTCCCCTGACTGTAAGTATTGATCGGTCCCCTAACAGTAAGTAAGTATTGATTGGTTCCCTCTACATATGTTTAGTGGTGTCCTCTCCACTTGACATCTGTGTCACCAGTCAGATCTGAACCCTGGTCTCCCGCATATAAAACCAACACCTTAACCATTAGGCCAAGAGGACATTCTGTCTCAAGTTGAAGGTGACACGTAGTTTATGCTTCAGGTAGTACCTCACCAGTAGAGCTTGAGTCCAACTCACCTCCACTACATACAGGGATGATAACCAAGGAAAATACATGTCTTTTAAAGTTTGTTGTCTAACGGTCTTTTTCAGTATCTGGTCTGGGGATCATTCAGCTGGGGAAGACTGGAGCAGGGATGAGTGCAACCGGAAACACCAAAGAGGTGTTTATAGAAGAGTTCTCTTGTGAGTCTGTGACGACACAATGTGAAGATGTCCAAAGGATGAAGAGGACAGCTTCAGACACTACTGAAACAGCAGGAGGAGGAGCAGCAGGAGGAGGTGCAGCAGGAGGAGGAGGTGCAGCATGCATAACAGAAGGTGTACTAGCAGCAGTACTAGAAGGAGTAGCAGGAGGAGAAGGAGTAGCAGGAGGAGAAGGAGTAGCAGCAACAGGAGCAACAGGTGTACTAGCAGCAGTACTAGGAGGAGTAGCAGCAGGAGGAGGAGTAGCAGCAACAGGAGCAACAGAAGGTGTACTAGCAGCAGTACTAGGAGTAGTAGCAGGAGAAGGAGAAGCAGGAGTAACAGAAGGTGTACTAGCAGCAGTACTAGGAGGAGAAGGAGCAGCAGGAGAAGGAGAAGCAGCAACAGAAGGTGTACTAGCAGTAGTAGCAGGAGAAGGAGAAGCAGGAGAAGGAGAAGCAGCAACAGGAGCAACAGAAGGTGTACTAGCAGCAGTACTAGGAGGAGTAGCAGGAGAAGGAGCAGCAGGAGGAGGAGCAGGGGAAGGTGTAGTAGCAGCAGTACTAGGAGGAGTAGCAGGAGGAGCAGCAACAGGAGTATTGGTACTAGCTTTGGGAATACCAACAGGAATAGCAGGAGCAGGAGTAGCAGCAGTTGCAGGAGTAGCATTTGCAGAGATTTTTCAAAAATGTACGCCTAAATCTACAAAAGGCAGGTGGAAAAGAGAAAGTCTCTGAAAAGGTAGTACAGATCTGGTTAAACAACAACTAAACTACATGAGAGGATATCATATGTTTGTTTCTCTAGTTAAGACTAATGTAATGTAAAATGTACATGTTCAAAATATAAAACAAACGTACATCAATATCCCTTTATGGAAGGAACTTGTGTACTTTTTAAAATCAGTCTCCCCCTTTTATTTATCATCATTATTTCAATGGACCGTTTAGGGACCCCCCAAAAAAACATTCTTTAAGTTGCAATGTGAATAAATGTTAGTATCATGTTTGTGTTGTGAAACATGGGTAATTTCATGGTGTTTTTAAAGTAACCAATGGAGGATATATCACTGATTAAATAGACAAATTCTATTGTGCCTTGCATGCAATATAAGTATAAAAAAGATATTTTATTGACATGTTGTGTACCGTTAGTCAATGGGTGTGGCGTTAGATGCACCAATAGCAAACAGGTATGAGATTCCATTACGGGTTATAGAGGAAACTAACGTGAACCTCGAATGTCCCCTGTAAATCAGACTCAACACATAGATGGACGTTGTGGGGATCCATTTCTCTCCGGAGTCGGTTGGATAGAAGATCCTACAGCCACTGTCAATTTGAAGGCAAACTGACATAATGCTTAGATTTGTCCCCTGCAGTAATCCCAGGCTATTGCAGTGTTCCATTAAAAAAAAGAGCATCTGTGCCATTATTTAAACTTCTAACAATAATAATATTTTGTCATTTTTTGGATTATATTAATTGAGACAGTTTTATATCTTGTGCTCATGCTGTACTGCAACATAAAAACAATGATCAAGATTACACAATCCCTGACGTCACTGCTTTGAGTTTGCGTAGGCCTACTGCCATCTACTGGGCAGGTTGTGTTACTACATTGGATTCCCCTCAACTGTCACTCAGTGTGTAGAAGAGATTCCCATCTGAACAACATGCATCCAGGCTGCAGACCCACAGCAGATTGTCTGTCACTACAACTGGCCTGGCACTGAAATCAATACTACTGGCCGTGGAGAATCCCGACCACACACACACCAACTCTTTGCATAATCCTAGCTCTCTTTCTTCCTTTCCTAGCTCCTTGTCCTAATTATTTTACCACCTCTATAAATTTGATAACGGAAGACATGTTGTTAAACCGTGGTACTAAGCATGCCAGTGTTACCAGTGTCTTACTGGGGGCCAGTTTCCTGGACCCAGAACACATCTTCTCAGGAAGACATTGTCCATAGATAATCCCAGTGGTTTTCCCAGTCAATCAGTAAGACGGAGTAGCAGAAGCTGTATTAGTGAAGTAGTGTTTGTAATGCATTAGATGAAGCTGTGTTAGTGGAGTAGTGGTTGTAATGCATTAGATGAAGCTGTATTAGTGGAGTAGTGGTTGTAATGCATTAGATGAAGCTGTATTAGTGGAGTAGTGGTTGTAATGCATTAGATGAAGCTGTAGTAGTGGAGTAGTGGTTGTAATGCATTAGATGAAGCTGTATTAGTGGAGTAGTGGTTGTAACGCATTAGATGAAGCTGTGTTAGTGGAGTAGTGGTTGTAATGCATTAGATGAAGCTGTATTAGTGGAGTAGTGGTTGTAATGCATTAGATGAAGCTGTATTAGCGGAGTAGTGGTTGTAATGCATTAGATGAAGCTGTATTAGTGGAGTAGTGGTTGTAACGCATTAGATGAAGCTGTGTTAGTGGAGTAGTCGTTGTAACGCATTAGATGAAGCTGTGTTAGTGGAGTAGTGGTTGTAATGCATTAGATGAAGCTGTATTAGTGAAGTAGTGGTTGTAATGCATTAGATGAAGCTGTATTAGTGGAGTAGTGGTTGTAATGCATTAGATGAAGCTGTATTAGCGGAGTAGTGGTTGTAATGCATTAGATGAAGCTGTATTAGTGAAGTAGTGGTTGTAATGCTATAGATGAAGCTGTATTAGTGGAGTAGTGGTTGTAATGCATTAGATGAAGCTGTATTAGTGGAGTAGTGGTTGTAATGCATTAGATGAAGCTGTATTAGTGGAGTAGTGGTTGTAATGCATTAGATGAAGCTGTATTAGTGGAGTAGTGGTTGTAATGCATTAGATGAAGCTGTATTAGTGAAGTAGTGGTTGTAATGCATTAGATGAAGCTGTATTAGTGGAGTAGTGGTTGTAATGCATTAGATGAAGCTGTATTAGTGGAGTAGTGGTTGTAACGCATTAGATGAAGCTGTGTTAGTGGAGTAGTGGTTGTAATGCATTAGATGAAGCTGTATTAGTGGAGTAGTGGTTGTAATGCATTAGATGAAGCTGTATTAGTGGAGTAGTGGTTGTAATGCATTAGATGAAGCTGTATTAGTGGAGTAGTGGTTGTAATGCATTAGATGAAGCTGTAGTAGTGGAGTAGTGGTTGTAATGCATTAGATGAAGCTGTATTAGTGGAGTAGTGGTTGTAACGTATTAGATGAAGCAGAATTATGATACAGGTACGGTCGGTTCACTGACAAGGTGATGTCATTTCAGAGTCGCCCACCATGCGTCAGTGTTGTGATGTTTGAGCAGAGCATGCGTCAGTGTTGTGATGTTTGAGCAGAGCATGCGTCAGTGTTGTGATGTTTGAGCAGAGCCTACAGTCCTCTTTTTATATCTCCCCTGACTGTAAGTATTGATCGGTCCCCTAACAGTAAGTAAGTATTGATTGGTTCCCTCTACATATGTTTAGTGGTGTCCTCTCCACTTGACATCTGTGTCACCAGTCAGATCTGAACCCTGGTCTCCCGCATATAAAACCAACACCTTAACCATTAGGCCAAGAGGACATTCTGTCTCAAGTTGAAGGTGACACGTAGTTTATGCTTCAGGTAGTACCTCACCAGTAGAGCTTGAGTCCAACTCACCTCCACTACATACAGGGATGATAACCAAGGAAAATACATGTCTTTTAAAGTTTGTTGTCTAACGGTCTTTTTCAGTATCTGGTCTGGGGATCATTCAGCTGGGGAAGACTGGAGCAGGGATGAGTGCAACCGGAAACACCAAAGAGGTGTTTATAGAAGAGTTCTCTTGTGAGTCTGTGACGACACAATGTGAAGATGTCCAAAGGATGAAGAGGACAGCTTCAGACACTACTGAAACAGCAGGAGGAGGAGCAGCAGGAGGAGGTGCAGCAGGAGGAGGAGGTGCAGCATGCATAACAGAAGGTGTACTAGCAGCAGTACTAGAAGGAGTAGCAGGAGGAGAAGGAGTAGCAGGAGGAGAAGGAGTAGCAGCAACAGGAGCAACAGGTGTACTAGCAGCAGTACTAGGAGGAGTAGCAGCAGGAGGAGGAGTAGCAGCAACAGGAGCAACAGAAGGTGTACTAGCAGCAGTACTAGGAGTAGTAGCAGGAGAAGGAGAAGCAGGAGTAACAGAAGGTGTACTAGCAGCAGTACTAGGAGGAGAAGGAGCAGCAGGAGAAGGAGAAGCAGCAACAGAAGGTGTACTAGCAGTAGTAGCAGGAGAAGGAGAAGCAGGAGAAGGAGAAGCAGCAACAGGAGCAACAGAAGGTGTACTAGCAGCAGTACTAGGAGGAGTAGCAGGAGAAGGAGCAGCAGGAGGAGGAGCAGGGGAAGGTGTAGTAGCAGCAGTACTAGGAGGAGTAGCAGGAGGAGCAGCAACAGGAGTATTGGTACTAGCTTTGGGAATACCAACAGGAATAGCAGGAGCAGGAGTAGCAGCAGTTGCAGGAGTAGCATTTGCAGAGATTTTTCAAAAATGTACGCCTAAATCTACAAAAGGCAGGTGGAAAAGAGAAAGTCTCTGAAAAGGTAGTACAGATCTGGTTAAACAACAACTAAACTACATGAGAGGATATCATATGTTTGTTTCTCTAGTTAAGACTAATGTAATGTAAAATGTACATGTTCAAAATATAAAACAAACGTACATCAATATCCCTTTATGGAAGGAACTTGTGTACTTTTTAAAATCAGTCTCCCCCTTTTATTTATCATCATTATTTCAATGGACCGTTTAGGGACCCCCCAAAAAAACATTCTTTAAGTTGCAATGTGAATAAATGTTAGTATCATGTTTGTGTTGTGAAACATGGGTAATTTCATGGTGTTTTTAAAGTAACCAATGGAGGATATATCACTGATTAAATAGACAAATTCTATTGTGCCTTGCATGCAATATAAGTATAAAAAAGATATTTTATTGACATGTTGTGTACCGTTAGTCAATGGGTGTGGCGTTAGATGCACCAATAGCAAACAGGTATGAGATTCCATTACGGGTTATAGAGGAAACTAATGTGAACCTCCCATGTCCCCTGTAAATCAGACTCAACACATAGATGGACGTTGTGGGGATCCATTTCTCTCCGGAGTCGGTTGGATAGAAGATCCTACAGCCACTGTCAATTTGAAGGCAAACTGACATAATGCTTAGATTTGTCCCCTGCAGTAATCCCAGGCTATTGCAGTGTTCCATTAAAAAAAGAGCATCTGTGCCATTATTTAAACTTCTAACAATAATAATATTTTGTCATTTTGGATTATATTAATTGAGACAGTTTTATATCTTGTGCTCATGCTGTACTGCAACATAAAAACAATGATCAAGATTACACAATCCGTCACGTCACTGCTTTGAGTTTGCGTAGGCCTACTGCCATCTACTGGGCAGGTTGTGTTACTACATTTGATTCCCCTCAACGGTCATTCAGTGTGTAGAATTGATACCCATTTGAACAACATCCAGCTGCAGACCCACAGC
The DNA here is from genome assembly GCF_045791955.1 of Oncorhynchus clarkii lewisi. Taxonomy (NCBI): domain Eukaryota; kingdom Metazoa; phylum Chordata; class Actinopteri; order Salmoniformes; family Salmonidae; genus Oncorhynchus; species Oncorhynchus clarkii. The sequence continues at coordinate 8,935,416 of NC_092163.1, forward strand.
AGATTGTCTGTCACTACAACTGGCCTGGCACTGAAATCAATACTACTGGCCGTGGAGAATCCCGACCACACACACACATCAACTCTTTGCATAATCCTAGTTCTCATTCTTCCTTTCCTAGCTCATTTTCCTAATTATTTTACCACCTCTATAAACTTGATAACGGAAGACATGTTATTAAACCGTGGTACTAAGCATGGCAGTGTTACCAGTGTCTTACTGGGGGCCAGTTTCCTGGACCCAGAACACATCTTCTCAGGAAGACATTGTCCATAGATAATCCCAGTGGTTTCCCCAGTCAGTCAGTAAGACGGAGTAGCAGAAGCTGTATTAGTGGAGTAGTGGTTGTAATGCATTAGATAATGAATAAGTTATATAAACACCAAAGAGGTGTTTATAGAATAGTTATCTTCTGAGTCTGTGACGGCACACTGTGAAGATGTCCAGAGGATGAAGAGGACAGCTTCAGACACTACTGAAACAGCAGGAGGAGGAGCAGGAGGAAGAGGACAGCTTCAGACAATACTGAAACAGCAGGAGGAGCAGCAGCAGCAGGAGGAGGAAGAGGACAGCTTCAGACACTACTGAAACAGGAGGAGGAGCAGCAGCAGCAGGAGGAGGAAGAGGACAGCTTCAGACACTACTGAAACAGCAGGAGGAGGAAGAAGACAGCTTCAGACACTACTGAAACAGCAGGAGGAAGAAGACAGCTTCAGACACTACTGAAACAGCAGGAGGAGGAGCAGGAGGAAGAGGACAGCTTCAGACAATACTGAAACAGCAGGAGGAGCAGCAGCAGGAGCAGCAGCAGGAGGAGGAAGAGGACAGCTTCAGACACTACTGAAACAGCAGGAGGAGTAGCAGCAGCAGGAGGAGGAAAAGGACAGCTTCAGACACTACTGAAACAGCAGGAGGAGGAAGAGTACCGCTTCAGACACTACTGAAACAGCAGGAGGAAAAGGTGCAGCAGCAGGAGGAGGTGGAGTAGGTGCAGAAGCAGGAGGAAAAGGTGCAGCAGCAGGAGGTGGAGTAGGTGCAGAAGCAGGAAGATAAAGAGCAGGAGCAGCAGGAGGAGTAACAGAAGGTATACTAGCAGGAGCAGCAGTAGGAGTATCACTACTAGCTTTGGGATTACCATTAGGAGTAACAGAAGGCATACTAGGAGGAGCAACAGAAGGCGTACTAGGAGGAGCAACAGAAGGCGTACTAGGAGGAGCAACAGAAGGCGTACTAGGAGGAGCAACAGAAGGCGTACTAGGAGGAGCAACAGAAGGCGTACTAGGAGGAGCAACAGAAGGCGTACTAGGAGGAGCAACAGAAGGCGTACTAGGAGGAGCAACAGGAGTAACAGAAGGCGTACTAGGAGGAGCAACAGGAGTAGGAGTAACAGAAGGCGTACTAGGAGGAGCAACAGGAGTAGGAGTAATAGAAGGCATACTAGGAGGAGCAACAGGAGTAACAGAAGCTGTACAAGGAGGAACAACAGGAGTAGGAGTAACAGAAGGCCTACTAGGAGTAGGAGTAACAGAAGCTGTACAAGGAGGAACAACAGGAGTAGGAGTTACAGAAGGCGTACCAGCAGCAGTAGGAGTATCCCTACTGGCTTTGGGAATACCAGCAGGAATAGCAGGAGTATCCCTACTGGCTTTGGGAATACCAGCAGGAATAGCAGGAGTAGCAGCAGTAACAGCAGTAGCATTTGCAGAGATTTTTCAAAAACGTACACCGAAATCTACAAGGAGCTGGGTGGAAAAGAGAAAGCCTCTGGTTAACAACTATTAAACTACTTGAGAGTATATCGTTTTCAGAATTGTGTTTGTTTCTCTAGTTGAGACTAATGTAAAATGTACATGTTCAAATGATAAAAACATCAATATACCTTTATGGAAGGAACTTGAGTACATGTTAAAATCAGTCTTCCCCTTTTATTTATCGTCATATTTTTTTTTAACGGGACCCCCAAAAAACCTGTTCTTACAGTTACAATGCAAATGTTACTCTTATGTTTGTGTTGTGAAACATGGGTCATTTCATGGCGTTTTTAAAATAACATTACATTTCATTTGTCTATTGTGCCTTGCATGCATTTTAAATAGAACATATTTTATTGTACCATTATTAAAATGGATGTGGCGTTAGATGCACCATGATCAAACATGTCTGAGATTCCATTACGGGTTAACGTTATACAGGAAATACATGTGAACCTCCCATGTCCCCTGTATTCAGACTCAATGCGTTGACAGAAAATCGACTTTGTGGGGATTCATTTCGTTTGGATAGAAGATCCTACAGCCACTTTGTTAATTTGAAGACAGAGGTAACGTTTAGATGTGTCATCTGCTCCCGCGGTAACCATAGGCTACTGCAGCGTTCCATAAAAATAATATATTTAAACTTAACAATAATACTGTGTCATTTAGGATCATATTGAGACAGTTGTATATCTTGTTCATGCTGTACTGCAACATACAAAAATAAATCAAGATTACACAATCCGTGATGTCACTACTTTCAGTTTGAATAGGTCTACGATACATCTTGCCATCTACTGGGCAGGTTGTGTTACTACATTGGATACTCCTCATTGTGTCGAAGAGATGGCTGTGACGTGGAACACATTGTTAAAGTAACTTAAAGTGTAAATCGATATGATTACTATAGGATGGTAAAATATGTTTGTAATTTCAGAGCGTCCACCAGGAGAAAGATATGGCATCTCCGTCTGGTACAGGTAAGTCTGTCAGGGTTGTGGAGAAGTTCTGAAATCTATTTTTAATCTACTAGAGCATGTTGTCAGTACAATGTGCTTTGTTTTTATATCAACAGTGGAGAGGAAGAGGAGAGCTAGCATTTCAGTACCTCCCCACAGTAAGTATTGACTGAGCAGTGCTCTCTTTTCACACACACGCCAGGCTGCCTAGCGGTTCAGAGCATTGGGCCAGTTACAAAAAAGTAACAGGTTCCAATCCCCGTGCTGACTAGGGCACATCAGATTTTTCGCCTAGTTGCTCCAGGGTCACCATCAATAATAGCTGATCCCTTGCCCCCACTCTCAGGGTGAGATATGGGAAAAAAAAGGCAATCCCCACTTGTACATGTGAGAACAATATTAATAATAATAAGGGCGCTTACATTTATCTTAACGCCATATTCTGGCAAGTCCACAGTCAGGGGAAATACATTGTTTTAATGCCTTTGTTTTGCACTGAATATTGCTGATAATCAAAGGACATGAAGTCTATTAAAAAGGTGCAATATGTAACTTTTTGGGAGACCACACCCAAATTCACACAGAAATTTGACTTATAGATCTGTCATTCTCATTGGAAGCAAGTCCAAGAAGCGGTAGATGGGTCCTATTTCTAGGCTTCCCTGGCGGAAGTTTCATTTTCGCATCTTTTACTTTGTTTCGTACACCAGCTTAAAAACAGCTGAAAATACAATGTTCAGAGAAAATATATTTCACAGCAGTTTAGACGGCACAGTGATTCTGGTCAATCAGCTGTTGTTTGCTAGGGATGGAGCAAAAGTGTGACCCCAATCAGTCCCTTGAGGACTGGAGTCGCCCACTCCGTTGATCTACACTACACACACTTGTTTTGTCACAATCTGAAACTAGGCTGACGATCACAATTTATCAACCAGGAAATGAGAGATAACTAATGACTGCATGTAATTTAAAGGGATAGCCCCACCTCTTTCAGGTGGTGGCGATCTAGTTGATTAGTTGTGTGTGTCGACCAATGAGAAGCAGGCTCCCCTCCTACTCGGGAGGGGTTTCGTACAAGTACTTGTTTCTCTTGGAAGAAACATTTAAATGCTTTAAAAAATAGTGTTGAAACCACTTTCGGTCATATCCCGTATTGTTGGTCTATTGCCCTTTCATTTTTAAAATTTTTATCTTCACCATTTTTTATGGGATGTTTAGGGATCAAACTAAATGTGTTCTTACAGTTTCAATGTGTACAATATTACTATCATGTCTGTGTTGTGAAACATGGGTCAATTCATGGTGTTTTTATAGTAACCCATGAAGGATATTTAACCGACTCTATTCTGTCCCTTTGTACCTTGCATGCATGTAAGAAAATAGAACACCAACTACTTGATTGAGATTTTTATTGCCGTTTTGTTAAACTAAATGGTTATTCCAAGGAGAATTGTATTTATTTATGTACTGCTGTCTGCTGTTTAAAGATGACGCCAACATAGAGGGCCGCCTCACTTCTAGTTCTTAGGAAACTTTGCAGTATTTTTTTGATGTATTATTTCTTACGTTGTTAGCACAGAAAATGTTATGTGTTATTACATATAACTGGGAATAACTATTTTTTCACAAGCATTTCGCTACACTCGCAATAACATCTGCTAACCACGTGTATGTGACCAATAACATCTGCTAACCACGTGTATGTGACCAATAACATCTGCTAACCACGTGTATATGACCAATAACATCTGCTAACCATGTGTATATGACCAATAACATCTGCTAACCATGTGTATATGACCAATAACATCTGCTAACCATGTGTATATGACCAATAACATCTGCTAACCATGTGTATGTTCACCAATAAAATGTGATTTGGTCATGTAATATTTTTGTGATTATTGAGTCGGCCATTTATCCAGGACGACTGGCTTTTACAAATCTGTCCAAAATGAGAAAACACAAAGTAAAGAATGCTGAAGATGCTGAAATTGTAGTACAAGTATGTGTGTATATGTGCGTCTGATCAAAATGATAGAAGTAACATTGAGTTATTTGTTACTATGACTATATATTGCTGTATTCTTTTTTTCTCTCTAATTATTTAAAAATGTTTTCGACAATTTTTCAAAAAGAGTATCAGCTGGTTCCGGACGACTGTGTGATCACGCTCTCCGCAGCCGATGTGAGTAAGACCTTAAAACAGGTCAACATTCCCAAGGCTGCAGGGCCAGATGGATTACCAGGACGTGTACTCTGAGCATGCACTGACCAACTGACAAATGTCTTCACTGACATGTTCAACCTCTCCCTGTCTTGAGTCTGTAATACCAACATGTTTCAAGCAGACCACCATAGTCCCTGTGCCCAAGAACACTAAGTTAACCTGCCTAAATGACTACCGACCAGTAGCACCCACGTCTGTAGCCATGAAGTGCTTTGAAAGGCTGGACATGGCTCACATCAACACCATTATCCAAGAAACCCTAGACCCACTCCAATTTGCATACCGCCCCAACAGATTCACAGATGATGCCATTTCTATTGCACTCCACACTGCCCTTTCCCACCTGGACAAAAGGAATAACTATGTGAGGATTCTATTCATTGACTACAGATCAGCATTCAACACCATAGTGCCCTCCAAGCTCATCACTAAGCTAAGGACCCTGGGACTAAACACCTCCCTCTGCAACTGGATCCTGGACTTCCTGACGGGCCGCCCCCAGGTGGTAAAGGTAGGTAACAACACATCCGCCACGCTGATCCTTAACACGGGGGCCCCTCAGGGGTGCGTGCTCAGTCCCCTCCTGTACTCCCTGTTCATTCATGACTGTACGGCCAGGCATGACTCCAACGCCATCATTAAGTTTGCCGATGACCAACAGTGGTAGGCCTGATCAACGACAACGACGAGACAGCCCATAGGGAGGAGGTGAGAGATCTGGCCGTGTGGTGCCAGGACAACAACCTCTCCCTCAACGTGATAAAGACAAAGGAGATGATTGTGGACTACAGGAAAAGGAGGACCGAGCTCGCCCCCATTCTCATCAACAGGGCTGTAGCTGTGCAGGTTGAGAGCTTCAAGTTCCTTGGTGTCCACATCACCAACAAACTAACATGGTCCAAGCACACCAAGACAGTTGTAAAGAGGGCACAACAAAAACCTATTCCCCCTCAGGAGAGTGAAAATATTTGGCATGGGTCCTCAGATCTTCAAACGGTTCTACAGCTGCACCATCGAGAGCATCCTGACCGGTTGCATCACTACCTGGTTTGGCAACAGCTCGGCCTCCGACCGCAAGGCACTACAGAGGGTAGTGCGCACTACAGAGGGTAGTGCGGACTACAGAGGGTAGTGCGGACTACAGAGGGTAGTGCGTACTACAGAGGGTAGTGCGGACTACAGAGGGTAGTGCGGACTACAGAGGGTAGTGCGGACTACAGAGGGTAGTGCGGACTACAGAGGGTAGTGCGGACTACAGAGGGTAGTGCGTACTACAGAGGGTCAGGGGACACACAGGGCCAACCAGGCAGGATATAACTCCACCCACTTTGCCAAAGCACAGCCCCTACACCAGCAGAGGGAAATCAACTGACCACCAACTTACTACCCTGAGACAAGGCTGAGTATAGCCCACAAAGATCTCCTCCACCGCACCAGGCACAACCATACAGAGCTGGAAATTCTAAAGGGAAACATTGTTTCTGAGATCGGGCAGGGAGACAGCAAGGCTCATAACCCTGTTATGTAAGGGATAATCAATGAGGGGCTATGCATTCCATGGAAAATAATGAAGGAGGTGGAAGGTGTGTTCTGAATTCTGTTTATAATTTTTTTTAAAGTCATATAGAATATGGTTGTTAAAATAATGAAGGATAGTTACCTGTAGCCAGTTCTATTTTATATGATTATTGTGCCTTGGAAAACAAACAAACACGTATTTATTTGTATGTACATGTTGTGTGCACTCTGACTGTTTCATTCACTACTGTCCAGGCTTGTAGCATACTATTAATTTCTAATATGTTTTCATTAGGGAAATCTATAAAATATGTTAAAGAAAAATTATGATTATTCCCAGTAACTGATTAGAAAAATTGTTATTCCGTCACTCGCTTTTGTTAACTGACAGACTATATAGCCAATTACAGTGTAGAGTTTTCTGATCAGCCAATAGTCGTATGGGGAGTGGCGTCCTGCTTTCGGATGACCCAATGGGAGAAACGAGGTGGTGTCTTTTGGTGACCCTAGCTAAACATATTCGCCCACTGCTGTGTCCGTTGCTCCTGGTTTGCTAACGGCTACAGTAGCTAGCTTTATATATATTTTTAAAAATCCATCAACAACAATAACATATCATCAAATTATGGAAGGCCGTGGCTACAGTTCAGGTATGTATCAAAATATTCCAATGGGTTTATATTTTCACTAGGTTATTCATGTTCAAGATGTTATATTACTAACGTCAGCTAGCTAGCTACTTACAAGCTAACGTTAGCTAGCCATTCAAGATTGCTAGCAAGCTAAAATAGTAACGTTAATTTGTACGTTATACATTGTCATTTTACAGAACCGGTAATGTATGCAATACGTAGCTAGCTGTGGTTTATATAGAAAGAGAACGCCACAGTCTTGGTGTGTAATCTCATTAAAATGGAGTCTGTCTGCCACGACTTGAACTCACAATAGCGTTAAGAAAATGGCCGCCATATGCCGTTTTTCTACATTCCCCCTCCAGAGAATACGATCCCCACAGCCCTTCACGTGAATGTAACTAACGTTAACGTACTAACAAGCTATGATTGCCACCGTTAACGGTATAGTTCATGTTTTTTTTTTACCAAACGGGTTGTAAAAGTGCAAGGTTGCCGACTAGTTAACTAACGTTAGCTAGCGAAGTTAGTTGGCTAGCTAGCTAGATGTTAGCTTACAACTAGTTTCTTTGTTGTCAAACGTTCACCCGTGTGAATTCATTAGCTAGCTATGCTACGCGTGTGTACGTTATTCTGATATGCCACATTGCGTTATACAACCCGTCTTGGAGTGCTTGTGGATAACCCTTTAATTTGAAACCTCTCTTTAATCTGTTAGGAGGATACTCGAGCTGGGGAGGAGGGTCGGGGAGCCGAGGTAAGAGAGAGAGAGAGAACGTACTGAACCTGTTAACACCAGTCTAGAACATTACATATCTGAATTGCCCAAGAATATGTGCCAGCGGTTTTAGTTGAATAAACAGTAACACTTTACACCACCGAATGTTAGCTAACACCTTGCTTGGGGAGGACAGGCTCACGGTAATGGCTGGAGTGGAATTAGTGGAACGTATCAAACACATCGTTTCCAGGTGTGATGCCATTCCTTTCGCTCTGTTCCTGGACATTGTGTGCCGTCCTCCCCTCAGCAGCCTCCTGTGCTTTAAACCTAATTGATTGTGTTGACTTATCATATTTACAAAATGCACTTAGCCAAAGGCGCCCATATCAAAATTATTGAATTTTAAACGAGGTAGCCTATGATTTGGCTCATTTTGATTCAGGTAGCTAGCTAGCTACACCTCTATACCCCTGCCTATAAACTGTGTGATCCTCACCTTAAAATCATCTCTGCTCTCCCCCGAGGCTCAGACAACTATGACCCGTATGGAGGGGGCTACAAGGACTCCATGTCAGGGATGGGGGGCTACGGAGGGGGGCACAAGAGGGGTCTCTCTGGGAGCTCTCTGTTGTCGACGGGAACCAGTGCAGACGCTGTCATCGCTAAGATCAACCAACGCCTTGACATGCTGACCCAGCTGGAGGGAGGCATGAAGGGTGGGGGGCGCAGCGACAGGTAACACACACAGATCTCTAGCTGACATGCACACACTTTTTTTCCCCTGGCTGGTAAAGGTGTCCGCATGCTTCTCAGCCCAAAGTGTCCGGAACAGCTCGTGCATATATCATGACGACATTGTAACATTTTTGTGGTCTTCGGTACATTTCCCCCTGGGTTGTTCTGTCAAACAGTGTTGATTCTTCAGGAAAGTCTTGGTCATTCAACGAGAGATGATGATTGGTTTTCAAGCAAATTCTTTCATTGAGAAATACTGCACAAGACATCTTAGTTATGTGTAAAATTGACTAAGATCTCCTTTGTAAAAAAAAACGTAAACATTTGATATTCCATGAGTTATTAGATTAACTCTTGACTATTGAGGGAGTGTATACTGGCTATGGCGCCTCAAAATGGACAGACTATTGTCGCGTTTCTCATTTTTCAAGCGAAGGTCTTTTAAGGGAGTATGCGACCACACTCGTTCAGTTCGCTTAGCCCACTATTATAGCTAGCACCAGCCGAACTGAAGCAAGCTAACACCTTAACTCTCCCCTGGTTTCAACTCGCCACACACACACGTCTTTGCCCTCAAGATCAATCACGCACCTTCACACGGTTGTGTAGTCTGCCTTTCCAACACTATACATACACTCTATCATCTGACCTGCACCTTTCCTGTGTTTTCCACACATCTGCAGCTAGCTGTTTTCCATATCAATCCCCCTTTCTCTTCACACCTCAATCACTCTCAATCACCTCACAATGCTTCCACACCCTCGCTCTTCCTGCTTGATTCACCTCACAATGCTGCTGCCACACCCTCTCTCTTCCTGCTGTAACCTCTCTGGGATATGTGGGACGCCAGCGTCCCACCTGGCCAACATCCAGTGAAAATGCAGAGCGCCAAATTCAAATAAATTACTATAAAAATTGAACTTTCACGAAATCACACATGGAATACACCAAATTAAAGCTACACTTGTGAATTCAGCCAGCGTGTCAGATTTCAAAAAGGCTTTACGGGGAACACAAACTATGCTATTATCTGAGGACAGCACCCCAGCAAACATACACAGACGATCATATTTCAACCCTGCAGGCGCGACACACAACGCAGAAATAAATTTATAATTTGACGTGCTTCTTCTGTTGGCTCTCCAATATGTCCCATAAACATCACAAATGGTCCTTTTGTTCGATTAATTCCATCGATATATTAACAAAATGTCCATTTATTTGACGCGTTTGATCCAGAAAAACACTGCTTCCAACTCGCGCGACATGACTACAAAATTTCTCGTACGTTACCTGTAAGCTTTGTCCAAACATTTCAAACTACTTTCCTAAAACAACTTTTGGTAAAATTTAAGACGGGATTAACTGTGTTCAATACCGGAGGAAAACAAAGTGGAGCCTCTAACAAAGAGTACACCTCTCTCTAGCCTCGTTCTGAACGGTGCTACTTCTTCATTTCTCAAAGGAAAAACCTCAACCAATTTCTAAAGACTGTTGACATCCGGTGGAAGCGGTAGGAACTGCAAGAAAGTCCCTTTAGATATCTGGATTACCAATGAAAATCCATTGAAAAGACAACCAAAAAACAACCATCTGGATGGTTTGTCCTCGGGGTTTCACCTGCCAAATTAGCTATGTTGTACTCAGACATGATTCAAACAGTTTTAGAAACTTCAGAGTGTTTTCTATCCAAATCTAATAATAATATGCGTATCTTAGCTTCTGGGCCTGAGAAGCAGGCAGTTTACTTTGGACACGCTTTTCATCCAGACGTGAGAATACTGCCACCTATCCCAGAGAAGTTAATCACCTCACAATGCTGCTGCCACAGCCTCTCTCCCTGCTTTAATTACTTCACAATGCTGCTCCACAGCCTCTCTCCCTGCTTTAATTACTTCACAATGCTGCCGCCACAGCCTCTCTCTTCCTGCTTTAATCACCTCACATTGCTGCTCCACAGCCTCTCTCTCCCTGCTTTAATCACCTCACAATGCTGCTCCACAGCCTCTCTCTCCCTGCTTTAATCACCTCACAATGCTGCTCCACAGCCTCTCTCTCCCTGCTTTAATCACCTCACAATGCTGCTCCACAGCCTCTCTCTCCCTGCTTTAATCACCTCACAATGCTGCTCCACAGCCTCTCTCCCTGCTTTAATCACCTCACAATGCTGCTCCACAGCCTCTCTCTCCCTGCTTTAATCACCTCACAATGCTGCTCCACAGCCTCTCTCCCTGCTTTAATCACCTCACAATGCTGCTCCACAGCCTCTCTCTCTCTGCTTTAATCACCTCACAATGCTGCTCCACAGCCTCTCTCTTCCTGCTTTAATCACCTCACAATGCTGCTGCCACAGCCTCTCTCTTCCTGCTTTAATCACCTCACAATGCTGCTCCACAGCCTCTCTCTCCCTGCTTTAATCACCTCACAATGCTGCTCCACAGCCTCTCTCCCTGCTTTAATCACCTCACAATGCTGCTCCACAGCCTCTCTCTCTGCTTTAATCACCTCACAATGCTGCTCCACAGCCTCTCTCTCTCTGCTTTAATCACCTCACAATGCTGCTCCACAGCCTCTCTCCCTGCTTTAATCACCTCACAATGCTGCTCCACAGCCTCTCTCTCTCTGCTTTAATCACCTCACAATGCTGCTCCACAGCCTCTCTCTCCCTGCTTTAATCACCTCACAATGCTGCTCCACAGCCTCTCTCTCCCTGCTTTAATCACCTCACAATGCTGCTGCCACAGCCTCTCCCTGTAATCACTACATACCACCCACATATTTCCTGTCCCCGCCCTCCTTAGCTAGCCCCTCCCCCTGGACACGGCTAGGATGTAACGGTAAGGGTTACAGGGTAAATATCCAATGTATTTCGGTTGGGGAAATGTTTTGATTTAAAGGGGATTTTCAGACCTCAAGGATACGTATTGCTTCATTTTGCTGAAACATGACATGTTAAGGATAAGTAGTCTGTTTCTCCGATTCCAGTCCGTTAGTTTGGGTAACACAAGTAGGTTTAGTCTAAACCAGAAAGTAGCTAGCTGTAGTTAAGGGTTTTTAACTGTTGTTGAAGTAACGATAGTAACTATCCAGATGAGCCTCTACCTGGCTCCTCCCACCCAGCACTAGAGATATGAGCCTCTACCTGGCTCCTCCCACCCAGAACTAGAGATATGAGCCTCTACCTGGCTCCTCCCACCCAGCACTAGAGATATGAGCCTCACCCTGGCTCCTTCCACCCCGTATGCTGTCCTGGGTGTAGTTGGTTTGTCTTCATTATACTGTCATGCTTATGGATTCCCATTCATATACCCAGGTAGATCCCTCACCACCACAGGCATAGTTCCCAGACACACGGAAGTCAGCAGCAGGTTGTTATAGTATTCCCCTTGTGTCATGGAGGTAGAAGTGCAGCACCCACAGATCCCCCAAATGCACTCCCCTGTCTGATCTATCTGACTCAGACAAATACACCAACATGTCCACCTCATCCTGACTCTCTGTGTCTGAGCGGGAGGTTGCTCGAGGGGGGAGGAGGGAGAGAACGAATGCCGGTGACAACAACCAAGGTCATATTCTGGCTGAGGCCCCACCCTGTAAATGCACAACGAACACCAACTAAATGTGCCCCCCCCGCCCCCTCTGTATTGTGGTACAGTCTAATCACCCCCACATGCAATTTGCCACATGGAACAGTCCTGTTTCTATAAGGCTGCTCTTGTCTGTCTGTCTGTGACCCATGAACCAACCCTGATATTCTGTACAGCTCCAGCTCTGTCCCCACACAGTGAGACCTCATCTTGACTAGGGAGTAAACCCCCCCTCCCCCACTACTGGGGTACCAACCAACCCCCCCTTTGACCTCAGAGAGAAGGGTGAGGTGGATGAGAAATGGGGAATGCTCAAATGTGTGTAAACCAAATGTTGACAGAGAAAAGCCTTCCTGCCATGAATGCCTACATCAAGACTCAGCAGCGTTGGGATTGGCAGAAACATTCTGCATCATTATGACATCACTAATGTGGCTCATCATCTTGGGGGGAAACATGTCATAGAGAGAGAGGAGTAAAAGGAGGGGAAGAGAGATTCCCTCCCTCACTCTCTGCTCGTTCTACCACTCCCTCCCTCCCCCTTTTCGCAGGTTTGACCAATACGAGTCCTTCGACTCGCGGGGCCCCTCCTCCCTCCCCTCCCGGGATCTCTACAGATCCGGTAGCTATGGTTACGGCGATGGCCGAGGGGACATGACCCAAAGAGCTTCAGGCTTCGGAGGAGGTGGTGGTCTAGGCTCAGGCTTTGACAGCTCCTCCTCCTACGGAGCTGCTAAGATGCAGCGGCAGAACATGAGAGACTCCTTCTCCAGTGGCCAAGGAGGAGGAAGCTGGGCCGGAGCAGGCCAGCGCTCCCCGAGAAGGGGGGGAGGCCGCGGAGGGTTTGGAGGCCGCAGATCCGACCCCACTCCCATGGGTGGAGGTGGTGGTAGGATGGGTGGAAGAGGAGGAGGCCGGGGAGGTGGCGGTCACTCCCCTGGGGGTAGGGGCAAGCTCCCATCCCTCCTGGGTCACCGCATGCCCCCCCAGACCGGGGCCTTCCACCAGTCCGCTCAACAGGGCCGGGTCCCTGGGCACCAGGACTTCCCAGGGCGCCACTTTGGAGGGGGCCCCCAGGGAGGCCACCAGCGCGGGCGCAAGAGGCCCCTCAACCGAGTAAGTACCCTACCGTACTGCCCGCCAGTCTGCCAGCCCCACAGCAGGGCATGATGACCTACCTACCAACCCCCCCACCCCTGTTCATCAACCCCCGTACCCCCTAAACGCTCCCCTACCCTGCCTACAGTGCTAAGGGCCTGGGGAGGCGTGGATATAATTGACATGACAACTACCCCCCCAAACTCATAGTTTGGTCATCGTACTATCGCCCCCAGTCCCTATTCAATATAGCCACAAATGCCTCTTTGATTGAACCGAACTGTCCCTTTCCCATTGAAAGGAAACTGCCCTGCTCCAAGAAATAGTGGCCCCTACCAACACCACCCAGCAGAGATCTGGACCAAACTCCATTATAATGTCCGTTCTCTGGGTTTTATTTTCTGTTTTTATTTTGCCTGGTTCTGCCCCTGATGGAGGCCTTATGGTAATAGTGGAGATATGTCAGGGAGTCCACTAAAAGTTCCTTTTGAGAATCTATTGAAAAGTTCCTTTTGAGAATCTATTGAAAAGTTCCTTTTGAGAATCTATTGGAAAGTTCCTTTTGAGAATCTATTGAAAAGTTCCTTTTGAGAATCTATTGGAAAGTTCCTTTTGAGAAAAGTCTATTATAGTAATGGTTAAGGGATCCAAGTTAAAGATGGAAAAAAAGTTTTTATTAGTCTACTGATGGTCCCAAAATGTTTTGCATGTCAGCAATCACGTTTTGAAGATATTTGACTTTGAAGACGCAGTGTCACTGGCCACGTCATCAATGTGATGATGATGTCCCCCAGCAGCAGCAGCAGCCTGGTGGTGGTCAGCGTGACGGTCAGAAGAAGAGAAAACAGACTCTGACCGCAGCAGATGAACCAGAGTCCAAGATGAACAAGACAGAGAGCGCAGGTGGAGAGACCGCTGAAGGTACCACACACACACAGAACAGACGACAATGTCCACACACAGTAACTACCCCTATGCACTGTCTGACCTGACTGTCTTTCTGTCTCTCTCTATGACAGAACCAGCAGAGAACAACGGTGAAGAAAATGAGGTGAGGAGCTGCTGTGACTTAACTAACACATCTGTGTGACCGTGTGTGTCTGTGTCAGTAGTCATTTCGTTTCTCTCCTCTCCAGGCAACCAAAGCCCCAGCTGATGGAGAGAAAGGTAAGATGGATTCATCTCCTCTGTTATTAGATCTACTATCCTCTCTTCATCAACTGGCCCCTGTTCTCCTCCTCTTCCTCCTCTCTTCATCAACTGGCCCCTGTTCTCCTCCTCTTCCTCCTCTCTTTATCAACTGGCCCCTGTTCTCCTCTTCCTCCTCTCTTCATCAACTGGCCCCTGTTCTCCTCCTCTTCCTCCTCTCTTCATCAACTGGCCCCTGTTCTCCTCCTCTTTCTCCTCTCTTCATCAACTGGCCCCTGTTCTCCTCCTCTCTTCATCAACTGGCCCCTGTTCTCCTCCTCTTCCTCCTCTCTTCATCAACTGGCCCCTGTTCTCCTCCTCTTTCTCCTCTCTTCATCAACTGGCCCCTGTTCTCCTCCTCTTTCTCCTCTCTTCATCAACTGGCCCCTGTTCTCCTCCTCTTTCTCCTCTCTTCATCAACTGGCCCCTGTTCTCCTCCTCTCTTCATCAACTGGCCCCTGTTCTCCTCCTCTTCCTCCTCTCTTCATCTGGCCCCTGTTCTCCTCCTCTCATCATCAACTGGCCCCTGTTCTCCTCCTCTTCCTCCTCTCTTCATCAACTGGCCCCTGTTCTCCTCCTCTTCCTCCTCTCTTCATCAACTGGCCCCTGTTCTCCTCCTCTCTTCATCAACTGGCCCCTGTTCTCCTCCTCTTTCTCCTCTCTTCATCAACTGGCCCCTGTTCTCCTCCTCTTTCTCCTCTCTTCATCAACTGGCCCCTGTTCTCCTCCTCTTTCTCCTCTCTTCATCAACTGGCCCCTGTTCTCCTCCTCTTTCTCCTCTCTTCATCAACTGGCCCCTGTTCTCCTCCTCTTTCTCCTCTCTTCATCAACTGGCCCCTGTTCTCCTCCTCTTCCTCCTCTCTTCATCAACTGGCCCCTGTTCTCCTCCTCTTCCTCCTCTCTTCATCTGGCCCCTGTTCTCCTCCTCTTCCTCCTCTCTTCAACTGGCCCCTGTTCTCCTCCTCTTCCTCCTCTCTTCATCTGGCCCCTGTTCTCCTCCTCTTCCTCCTCTCTTCAACTGGCCCCTGTTCTCCTCCTCTTCCTCCTCTCTTCAACTGGCCCCTGTTCTCCTCCTCTTCCTCCTCTCTTCATCTGGCCCCTGTTCTCCTCCTCTTCCTCCTCTCTTCAACTGGCCCCTGTTCTCCTCTTCCTCCTCTCTTCATCAACTGGCCCCTGTTCTCCTCCTCTTCCTCCTCTCTTCATCTGGCCCCTGTTCTCCTCCTCTTCCTCCTCTCTTCAACTGGCCCCTGTTCTCCTCACAAAACAACTATAAATTGTCTCCATAAACTTGCCCAGTGATTTAAAGTAATGATAATTAGTGGACATTTAGAAAACATTGTAATGAGATGGGACAATAGCCTGCTACGGTGCGTTTCCATTGAACTGTGTTGTCATAGAAACAAACAACACATTCCCATCTAGTGTCTTGGAGGTGTTTCCATGATCTATTTAGTCTGCCCTCCCACCTATCTGTTTCTTGTCTCAGGTAGCCTCCGAAAGCCAGCATGGACAGAATGTAATAATTTACTAATGAGCCATATTCTAATAATTCTCATGTGCCAAAGTGTCGCCATGGTGAAACTTGCACTCCTGTAGATCTGGAATAATTGGATGGTGAAACAGGAAGACCAGAGATGCCTCGTCCCTGATTGGCAGATGAGTGGCAAACCTGATTAGAAGCACTTGTTGCTCATTGGTTGTTCCCTACAAATGCTGTTTTGAAGATTATTTTTTTTTTTACCTACACACTGAAGAAGGCTGCAAAAGCGGAAACATCTGTGTACGCTATCCTTGATGCAGTGAAAATAATAGAAATTGAAACATTTAAGTAAGCTTGATTCAACAAGTGTTTAGAATTAAATGTGGAGTCTAGCTTATAGTTTGTTACGTGATGACATCACATGCCCCTCATACCTTAAAAATTGTACTTGTGGAAAAGTTTTCCGCTGTAAAGAAAGTTGGACTACAGAGAGATTGTTGAGCGGAGAACATTTCTCCTATAGCTGCCGTTTCTGTATTTAGATTTTTTTTTGCCTTATTGCTTTTGTCAAATGAACCTGGGTCAATGCAAACCTACCGACAGTCTCTCTTTTCTGCTCCGCTCTTCTTTTATTCAAGCTGGGTGACGTTTCACAACTCTAGATGTCATTTTCAATAGACCGCCCCTCCTTGCTTCCCTCCCTTGCCCGCTTCCCTGTCACCTCCTCCCTCTTTCCCTTCCCCTCCAACACGGAAACCTTCTCTCCCTTTCCCTCGCTATTTCCCCTCCTCTCTTTCCCCGTCTCCCCCTCCTCTCTTTCCCCGTCTCCCCCTCCTCTCTTTCCCCGTCTCCCCCTCCTCTCTTTCCCCGTCTCCCCCTCCTCTCTTTCCCCGTCTCCCCCTCCTCTCTTTCCCCGTCTCCCCCTCCTCTCTTTCCCCGTCTCCCCCTCCTCTCTTTCCCCGTTTCCCCCTCCTCTCTTTCCCCGTCTCCCCCTCCTCTCTTTCCCCGTCTCCCCCTCCTCTCTTTCCCCGTCTCCCCCTCCTCTCTTTCCCCGTCTCCCCCTCCTCTCTTTCCCCGTCTCCCCCTCCTCTCTTTCCCCGTCTCCCCCTCCTCTCTTTCCCCGTCTCCCCCTCCTCTCTTTCCCCGTCTCCCCCTCCTCTCTTTCCCCGTCTCCCCCTCCTCTCTTTCCCCGTCTCCCCCTCCTCTCTTTCCCCGTCTCCCCCTCCTCTCTTTCCCCGTCTCCCCCTCCTCTCTTTCCCCGTCTCCCCCTCCTCTCTTTCCCCGTCTCCCCCTCCTCTCTTTCCCCGTCTCCCCCTCCTCTCTTTCCCCGTCTCCCCCTCCTCTCTTTCCCCGTCTCCCCCTCCTCTCTTTCCCCGTCTCCCCCTCTACTTCCCCTCCTCTCTTCGCCTCATCTCTCCATCGGTCTTCCTCTCCAACTGTAACCTCTCCTCTCTCCCCAGTGGTGTCGATGCAGGAGGAGATCTCTCAGATGAAGAAGAAGCTCCAGACAGGGAAACAGACTCCTCCCCAGGACAAGGTCCCCAAAAACAGGAGGAAGAGGGGCGGCTTCCTGGAAAGGTCAGGGGTCACACTAACACCCAAAAGTCAAACCCAGAGGTCAGTTATTACAAAATACATCTCTTAATTTCTCTTCGTCTAATTTTCTTCCTTTTCTGTCTGTCCTTTTACATATCTTCTCCTCTCTCTCTTCTCTTTCTCAGAGGTCAGAGTTTTTATATGGAATCTTTTCCTAAATACACCAATAAAACCACTGATCATTATAACAGAATGTGATGTCACTAAGGCGCCTTCAGAGAGGATTCATACCCCTTGACTTTTTCCACATTCTGTTACAAAGTGGGCTTAAAATGGATAATTTTTTGTTTTGTCCATTACATGTTAGAATAACCTTTTGTCAACTTGCTTGTTGATCATTGCTAGACAACCATTTTCAGGTCTTGCCATAGATTTGAAAGCAGATTTATGTCAAAACTGTGACTCAGGAACATTCAGTCTTCTTGGTAAGCAACTCCAGTGTAGATATGGCCTTGTGTTTTAGGTTATTGTCCTGCTGAAAGGTGATTTCCTCTCCCAGTCTATTGGAAGCAGACTGAACCAGGTTTCCCTCAAGGATTTTGCCTGTGCTTATCTCCATTCCGTTTCTTTTTATCCAGAAAAATTCCCCAGTCCTTAATACAAGCATACCCATAACATGATGCAGCCACCACTGTGCTTGAAAATATGGAGGGTGGTACTCCATAATGTGTTGGATATGTCCCAAACAACATTGTATTCAGGACAAAAAAGTGAAATGCTTTGCCACAATTTGTATTAATTTAGTGCCTTGTTGCAAACAGGATGCATATTTATGGAATATTTTAATTCTGTTCAGGCTTCCTTTTCACTTTTTCAGTTAGGTTAATATTATGGAGTAACGTTTGTTGATCCATGCTCAGTTTCCTCTTATTAAGTTCTGTGACTGTAAAAGTCACCATTGGCCTCATGGTGAAATCCCTGAGTGGTTTCCTTCCTCGTTAGGAAGGACGCCTGTATCTTAGTAGTGACTGGATGTATTGATACACCTTCCAAAGTGTAATTAATAACTTCACTCTGTTCAAAGGGATATTCAGCATATGCTTCTTTTATATAAAAAAAATAATAATAATAATATCGACCAATCGGTGCCCTTTAAGGCATTGGAAAACCTCCCTGGTCTTTGTGGTTTAAATTTACTGTGCTATTGAGTGACCTTACAGATACTTGTACATGTAGGGTACAGAGACGAAATCGTCAATCAAAATCATTTACTGTGCAACACTATTATTACACACTGAGTCCATGCAACTTATTATGTGACTTGTTAAGCACATGTTTACTCCTGAACTTAATTAGGCTTGCCATAACAAAGGGCTTGAATACTTATTGACCCAAGATAGTTCAGCTTTCATTTTAAATATATTTGTAAAAATTTCATGAGACATCATTCCACTATGACATTATGGGGCATTGTGTGCAGCAGGCCAGTGACAATAATAAATGTAATCTGTTTTAAATTCAGGCTGAAACAAAATGTGGAACAAATCAAGTGGTGAAAACTCTGGGGGGCTCTGGGAGGGCTCTGTATGTTCTCAGTGAGGGCAGAATGACCTGTCTACTCCTCTCTCCCCTCTATGTTCTCAGTGAGGGCAGAATGACCTGTCTTCTCTCCGCTCCCTCCCCGCTCTCTCCCCTCGCGCTCTCCTCCCTCCCTCTGTCTCCTCTCCTTCTTTTCCTAAATATTCTCTGAGGGCAGAATGACCTCCTGTAGTCTTTCCTCTGTCTCTGTGAATGGATGGGGGGGATAATGCGTTACTCAACACTAACCACTTAGCCGTAGTTTCACTCACCACACCGTCCAACATAGCTGCCTCTGATTGGGCCGGCAGGCTTGTGGTCTGACGGTTGTTCTGTGTGGTCGACAGGGTGACGTTTGCGTGCTCGGTGTGTAAGTTCCGTTCGTTCTACCACGAGGACATGGCGGCCCACCTGGAGAGCAAGTTCCACAAAGATCACTTCAAGTTCCTGTCCAGTCAGCTGTCCAAACCCACCACAGACTTCTTACAGGTACACACACACAATCAAAGGCGGACACACAGGCAGACACACACACACACACACAAAGGCAGACACACACACACACACACACACACACACAAAGGCAGACACACACACACAAAGGCAGACACACACACACAAAGGAAGACACACACACACAATCAAAGGCGAACACACAGGCATACACACACACACACCCACACCCAATCAAAGGTGGACACACACAGGCAGACCCATGCAGATGGGGACACACACAGGCAGACCCATGCAGATGGGGACACACACAGGCATACCCATGCAGATGGGGACAGTCACTCAATCTTCTGTAAGATTCCCGTGTGTTTTGAGCGGCCCCCCCCCTCTTACTGTGTGTGTCCACACCAGGAGTACCTGAACAACAAGTATAAGAAGACGGAGCAGAGGACCAGTCAGATGGAGAACCACTGTGCTGCCATCTGTCAAGTCTACAAGGAACAGGACCTCACCAGGCGTAAGGACAGCAGTGTGTTTGTGGTGTCTACCAGGGTTTCCGTTTGTCGCTAATAGCGGGCTATTGTGACATAATGCATTTTGACTTTCCCACCAATGAAAATACCAGTGAATAAACTGGTGGTTTAAGCTCAGACAGCTGTTTGTTGCTGCTGATTTTAAGATCAGACAGCTGTTTGTTGCTGCTGATTTAAGATCAGACAGCTGTTTGTTGCTGCTGATTTTAAGATCAGACAGCTGTTTGTTGCTGCTGATTTTAAGATCAGACAGCTGTTTGTTGCTGCTGATTTTAAGATCAGACAGCTGTTTGTTGCTGCTGATTTTAAGATCAGACAGCTGTTTGTTGCTGCTGATTTAAGATCAGACAGCTGTTTGTTGCTGCTGATTAAAGATCAGACAGCTGTTTGTTCCTGCTGATTTTAAGATCAGACAGCTGTTTGTTGCTGCTGGAGTAAAACATGTCTGTTTAATAAGACCAGTTATTGCGCAACAATCACAACAACCTACTTTGTAATGAGCTGGAGGCCGTATGAATCTTTTGAAAACATGCACTTCATTCTGTGAAATGTGTTTTACCACATACTGAGGCATGTCTTGCCTCGCTTCAAAGTAGCCAGAATCCAACCAAACGTAACAGGCAGTTAGTTATCTGATAGACTTCCTATTGCCATTGAAACCAGTTGCCCCTTTCTCCTGTTCTATTGGTTTTCAAATCAACTTTCAGGTTTAAAGTTTGGAGAAGCAAATTTTCACCTTTTTAAAAAAAAATCACATTTATAACAAAACATTCCATGTATTCTCGCATTTGCAGACTAGTGTTTATAGAGCTTACTATTCCTCATGTGGTGATTGGATATACATAATTTTGCCTAATAGTAGGCCTTAGAGTAGACACAGGCGATATATTACATTTGTTTTCTCCTTTCTTTGCACAGGAAAATGTTGGCCTTTTTTTTTTTCATAAACACATTTCATGCAATTCTACCAAACTTTAGAGACATTAGCAGAGAGACTGGAGACATTAGCAGAGAGACTGGAGACATTAGCAGAGAGACTGGAGACATTAGCAGAGAGACTGGAGACATTAGCAGAACCTTTATTAATAGGACATTTACATGATCGCCTACTCTGCTGACAAACGGATCAATAAAAAGCTAATTTGTAGGCTAATTAGGATATATAATTTTTGGCAATTAAAATGTACTTTAGGGGGAAGCCTCCCCCGAGCCTTATGGACACTCCGCCTATGTATTGTATCATCTTCACATTGCAGTTGAGTTACATGTTCGGTTACGAGGTAATTACCATCTAAATGTTATTATTATTATTTATTACTGAACCGTGGGCGGACGACCTAATCAGGTAATGCAACCGATGCTTACGGGTCTGGTACGTTTCTTTAAACGTCCGGGAGATGAAAACGCTGCCGGTCAAATATCCGGCGCTACGTTTTCCAAACGGAAACCATGTTGTGAACGTACTGTGTGTTGTGAACGTACTGTGTGTTGTGAACGTACTGTGTGTTGTGAACGTACTGTGTGTTGTGAACGTACTGTGTACTCTGTGTGTGTGTGTGTGTTGCGTACGTACGTACTGTGTTGTGAACGTACTGTGTTGTGAACGTACTGTGTGTTGTGAACGTACTGTGTACTCTGTGTGTGTGTGTGTGTGTTGCGTACGTACGTACTGTGTTGTGAACGTACTGTGTTGTGAACGTACTGTGTTGTGAACGTACTGTGTACTCTGTGTGTGTGTGTGTGTTGCGTACGTACGTACTGTGTTGTGAACGTACTGTGTGTTGTGAATGTACTGTGTTGTGAACGTACTGTGTGTTGTGAATGTACTGTGTGTTGTGAACGTACTGTGTTGTGAACGTACTGTGTACTCTGTGTGTGTGTGTGTTGCGTACGTACTGTGTGTGTTGTGTACGTACTGTGTGTGTGTTGCGTACGCACTGTGTGTGTGTGTGTTGCGTACGCACTGTGTGTGTGTTGCGTACGCACTGTGTGTGTGTGTTGCGTACGCACTGTGTGTGTTGCGTACGCACTGTGTGTGTGTGTGTTGCGTACGCACTGTGTGTGTGTGTGTGTTGCGTACGCACTGTGTGTGTGTTGCGTACGCACTGTGTGTTACTCTTCTGTGGAACAGGGTGGATTTGTAAAGGTTTTCTCTGTGTTTCTCTTCTCTGCTGGTCCAACTGTTTCCCTGTTTCTCCCTCTGTAACAGAGTTGGGTATGGAACACTTCATGAAGAAGGTGGAGGCAGCCCACTGTGCAGCCTGTGACCTATTCATCCCCATGCAGTTCTACGTCATACAGAAACACCTCAAGTCCCCCGACCACAACTTCAACCGCAAGGTCAGTACACAGCTCAGTGTATAGTGACTGATACCAGGTCAGTACACAGCTCAGTGTATAGTGACTGATACCAGGTCAGTGTATAGTGACTGATACCAGGTCAGTACACTGCACAGCTCAGTGTATAGTGACTGATACCAGGTCAGTACACTGCACAGCTCAGTGTATAGTGACTGATACCAGGTCAGTACACAGCTCAGTGTATAGTGACTGATACCAGGTCAGTACACAGCTCAGTGTATAGTGACTGATACCAGGTCAGTACACAGCTCAGTGTATAGTGACTGATACCAGGTCAGTACACAGCTCAGTGTATAGTGACTGATACCAGGTCAGTACACAGCTCAGTGTATAGTGACTGATACCAGGTCAGTACACAGCTCAGTGTATAGTGACTGATACCAGGTCAGTACACAGCTCAGTGTATAGTGACTGATACCAGGTCACTACACAGCTCAGTGTATAGTGACTGATACCAGGTCAGTACACAGCTCAGTGTATAGTGACTGATACCAGGTCACTACACAGCTCAGTGTATAGTGACTGATACCAGGTCACTACACAGCTCAGTGTATAGTGACTGATACCAGGTCAGTACACAGCTCAGTGTATAGTGACTGATACCAGGTCACTACACAGCTCAGTGTATAGTGACTGATACCAGGTCAGTAACCAGTTCAGTGTATAGTGACTGATACCAGGTCAGTAACCAGTTCAGTGTATAGTGACTGATACCAGGTCAGTACACAGCTCAGTGTATAGTGACTGATACCAGGTCAGTACACAGCTCAGTGTATAGTGACTGATACCAGGTCAGTACACAGCTCAGTGTATAGTGACTGATACCAGGTCACTACACAGCTATACAGTATAGTGACTGATACCAGGTCAGTACACAGCTCAGTGTATAGTGACTGATACCAGGTCAGTACACAGCTCAGTGTATAGTGACTGATACCAGGTCACTACACAGCTCAGTGTATAGTGACTGATACCAGGTCACTACACAGCTCAGTGTATAGTGACTGATACCAGGTCAGTACACAGCTCAGTGTATAGTGACTGATACCAGGTCAGTACACAGCTCAGTGTATAGTGACTGATACCAGGTCACTACACAGCTCAGTGTATATTGACTGTAGGGGCAGGATGATACCAGGTCAGTACACAGCTCAGTGTATAGTGACTGATACCAGGTCAGTACACAGCTCAGTGTATAGTGACTGATACCAGGTCACTACACAGCTCAGTGTATATTGACTGATACCAGGTCACTACACAGCTCAGTGTATATTGACTGATACCAGGTCACTACACAGCTCAGTGTATAGTGACTGATACCAGGTCACTACACAGCTCAGTGTATAGTGACTAAAACCAGGTCAGTACACAGCTCAGTGTATAGTGACTGATACCAGGTCAGTACACAGCTCAGTGTATATTGACTGTAGGGGCAGGATGATACCAGGTCAGTACACAGCTCAGTGTATATTGACTGTAGGGCAGGATGATACCAGGTCACTACACAGCTCAGTGTATGTTGACTGTAGGGGCAGGATGATACCAGGTCAGTACACAGCTCAGTGTATAGTGACTGATACCAGGTCAGTACACAGCTCAGTGTATATTGACTGTGGGGCAGGATGAGACCAGGTCAGTACACAGCTCAGTATATGTTGACTGTAGGGGCAGGATGATACCAGGTCAGTACACAGCTCAGTGTATAGTGACTGATACCAGGTCAGTACACAGCTCAGTGTATGTTGACTGTAGGGCAGGATGAGACCAGGTCACTACACAATATAAACCCTGCTTGGTTGAGATTGACAGGGAGCACTACACAATATAAACCCTGCTTGGTTGAGATTGGCAGGGAGCACTACACAATATAAACCCTGCTTGGTTGAGATTGGCAGGGAGCACTATACAATATAAACCCTGCTTGGTTGGATACAGAAGATTTGGAGGAACCAGTACTTTTTTTATAATTTTTTTTTGCTCTGCCCTCTCTGACCTTTCCCCCACTGACTCCTGTGTGACCTTTGCTTCCTGCGTGACCCCAGGGTATGATGGAGCAGTCTAAGAGGGCCAGTCTGTCAGTGGCTCGCAGCATCCTCAACCACAAAATCATCGGAAAGAAGCTGGAGAGTTACCTCAAGGTACACAAACGCCTATCTCACACATAACCCCCCCCCCCCCCCCCACCTTAGAAACACTGACTCTCTGTGCCTCACACACTCATTCACTCACTCACAATCTCTCTCTGACCCTGCCCTTCCTCTCTCCTCTCTGCAGGGTGAGAACCCCTTCCTCGGTAACCAGGACGACCAGGACCCAGAGGACTCAATGATTATGGAGGTGTCAGAGGCTGAGCTGACCAATGAGAGCCTGGCGGAGACCACCAAGGAAGAGGCGGGGCCAGAGACATCGCAGGAGGCCACCGGGGCTGATGGGGTAGAGGAGGAGAAGATGGAGGAGGGGGGAGTGGCGGTAGCAGATGGAGGGGAGGAAGAGGCGCAAGTAGAGAAGCCAGCGGGAGGAGAGGGGGACACGCAGGGTGAGGAGGAGACGCAGGATGAGGGGGAGGCTGAGGGAGAGCTGGAGCAGGTAGGAGAGGAAGAGGAGGAAGGGTTTGAAGTAGGAGATGAGTTTGGAGAGGAGGATGAGGGAGTGGAAGGAGAGCTGGGAGAGGAAGAGGAGGATGAAGGAGTGGGAGGAGAGGATGAGAGTGTGGCGGTAGAGAAGAAAGACGAGGATGCTGACGTGGTCGTCATAGAGTGACCTTTACTCTCAATGACCCTTTGACCTCCCTCTGGACCAATTAATACAGCCCTCTCTCCCCTGTCCAGCCAATCCCACTCTACCCCTTCCACAAACAGCCAATCAGATTCATTTATACTTACCCCACCCCCTCCATTCAGAACCGATACTCACTAATAAACTTCTGATACATCTGTTTTCATATATAGTTTCTCTTCTGTGTAAGTAGACTTTTTTTGTTGTGCCTTTTGAATCTGTCGGTCTGTGTTGGGATATTTTGACAATGTTTCAGTGGGTAGAGGACCGTGAACTTAGTGTTATTGATATGACACACCCCCTACCTGGTATTACTACTGGACGCACCCCCTGTCCGTCATAGCTAGATTCCCAGGAAGTCTGAGCTGATTGGTTCGTCTCTTATCGACTCCTCCCAAACGTGCAAAAACTTATTTGAAATGTATTTGTTGGTGTGTTTAGATGGAAAGACGGGGCAGGATTTAGTTTTACAGACGGTTGCTGTTGTCATCCATGTTCTTTTTTGGACAGATGAGAATAAATGTTTAAAATGTTTATCTGTTGGTTTGGTTTCTTTGTTTGAGCTGATTTTCTTCTAGCCTGATCTCAGATCTTTGTGCTCTTGACAATTCCATTGCTGTTTGTCAAGACACACGACAAAGAATTATAGTCGGCATGATCGCACAAACAGACTGGCTGATGTTCTGGGTTTAGATTAGAATACGATCAAGGGTCAAATTCTTTCTTTACACATATGGTTAAAAGGCTCAGGACAACCTTAACACGACACTGTAAATCCAATCATTCACATTGGGTGCAGCAGGATGGCGGCAGGCAGTGGTTAGAGCGTTGGGCCAGTAACCCGGAAGGTTGCTGGATCCAATCCCCGAGCTGACGAGGTAAAAATCTGTCTTTCTGCCCCTGAGCAAGACCGTTAACCCACTGTTCCCCGGGTGCTGAAGACGTCGATTTTAAGGCAGCCCCCCCACACCTCTCTAATTCAGATGGATTGGGTTAAATGCGGAAGACATATTTGTTGAATACATTGTTGTTTAACTGACTAGGTATCCCCCAAAGTAGTATTTTGTTTAAAAGGGCTTTTGGCAGTTACTACATACGTTTTTGGACTTCTAAATGACTGTGTACCCATTAATTCATGAACATCACTTCTAAATGACTGTGTACCCATTAATTCATGAACATCACTTCTAAAGGAACATGTACCCATTAATTCATGAACATCACTTCTAAATTAACGTGTACCCATTAATTCATGAAGAACATCACTTCTAAATGAACATGTACCCATTAATTCATGAAGAACATCACTCCTAAATGAACGTGTACCCATTAATTCATGAAGAACATCACTCCTAAATGAACGTGTACCCATTAATTCATGAAGAACATCACTCCTAAATGAACGTGTACCCATTAATTCATGAAGAACATGTACCCATTAATTCATGAACATCTCTTCTAAACGCCTCCATGAGCTTTTAGTTCAGTTGTCATACCTTATCAGAATCCGAAATATAAGCTTATTTTACTCCAATGTTTAAAACTATAATTTTGATATCATGGATGGTCAGTCCTTGCATCCATTGCTCTGTGAATTTGAGTGGTTATATTTCTGCAGTCCCATCCCTTGGCTTTTTTACTGAAACAGGAGCAGGCTTTGTTATTTCTGCTACTTTAAGGTCTTGTCTTAATGTGTAACAGCATTCTGCATAATACAATCTTGTTGACTATGACGACCATGAATCAACTAAAAGGAAGGAACAAGTGGGCTGTATGCATCAAGTGGGCTGTATGCAACAAGTGGGCTGTATGCATCAAGTGGGCTGTATGCATCAAGTGGGCTGTATGCATCAAGTGGGCTGTATGCATCAAGTGGGCTGTATGCATCAAGTGGGCTGTATGCATCAAGTGGGCTGTATGCATCAAGTGGGCTGTATGCATCAAGTGGGCTGTATGCAACAAGTGGGCTGTATGCATCAAGTGGGCTGTATGCATCAAGTGGGCTGTATGCATCAAGTGGGCTGTATGCATCAAGTGGGCTGTATGCATCAAGTGGGCTGTATGCATCAAGTGGGCTGTATGCATCAAGTGGGCTGTATGCATCAAGTGGGCTGTATGCATCAAGTGGGCTGTATGCAACAAGTGGGCTGTATGCATCAAGTGGGCTGTATGCATCAAGTGGGCTGTATGCATCAAGTGGGCTGTGTGCATCAAGTGGGCTGTGTGCATCAAGTGGGCTGTATGCATCAAGTGGGCTGTGTGCATCAAGTGGGCTGTGTGCATCAAGTGGGCTGTGTGCATCAAGTGGGCTGTGTGCATCAAGTGGGCTGTGTGCATCAAGTGGGCTGTATGCATCAAGTGGGCTGTATGCATCAAGTGGGCTGTATGCATCAAGTGGGCTGTATGCATCAAGTGGGCTGTATGCATCAAGTGGGCTGTGTGCATCAAGTGGGCTGTATGCATCAAGTGGGCTGTATGCATCAAGTGGGCTGTATGCATCAAGTGGGCTGTATGCATCAAGTGGGCTGTATGCATCAAGTGGGCTGTGTGCATCAAGTGGGCTGTGTGCATCAAGTGGGCTGTGTGCATCAAGTGGGCTGTGTGCATCAAGTGGGCTGTGTGCATCAAGTGGGCTGTATGCATCAAGTGGGCTGTATGCATCAAGTGGGCTGTATGCATCAAGTGGGCTGTATGCATCAAGTGGGCTGTATGCATCAAGTGGGCTGTATGCATCAAGTGGGCTGTGTGCATCAAGTGGGCTGTGTGCATCAAGTGGGCTGTGTGCATCAAGTGGGCTGTATGCATCAAGTGGGCTGTGTGCATCAAGTGGGCTGTGTGCATCAAGTGGGCTGTATGCATCAAGTGGGCTGTATGCATCAAGTGGGCTGTATGCATCAAGTGGGCTGTGTGCATCAAGTGGGCTGTGTGCATCAAGTGGGCTGTATGCATCAAGTGGGCTGTATGCATCAAGTGGGCTGTATGCATCAAGTGGGCTGTGTGCATCAAGTGGGCTGTGTGCATCAAGTGGGCTGTATGCATCAAGTGGGCTGTATGCATCAAGTGGGCTGTATGCATCAAGTGGGCTGTATGCATCAAGTGGGCTGTATGCATCAAGTGGGCTGTATGCATCAAGTGGGCTGTATGCATCAAGTGGGCTGTATGCATCAAGTGGGCTGTATGCATCAAGTGGGCTGTATGCATCAAGTGGGCTGTGTGCATCAAGTGGGCTGTGTGCATCAAGTGGGCTGTGTGCATCAAGTGGGCTGTGTGCATCAAGTGGGCTGTGTGCATCAAGTGGGCTGTGTGCATCAAGTGGGCTGTATGCATCAAGTGGGCTGTATGCATCAAGTGGGCTGTGTGCATCAAGTGGGCTGTGTGCATCAAGTGGGCTGTATGCATCAAGTGGGCTGTATGCATCAAGTGGGCTGTATGCATCAAGTGGGCTGTATGCATCAAGTGGGCTGTACGCATCAAGTGGGCTGTACGCATCAAGTGGGCTGTACGCATCAAGTGGGCTGTACGCATCAAGTGGGCTGTACGCATCAAGTGGGCTGTGTGCATCAAGTGGGCTGTGTGCATCAAGTGGGCTGTATGCATCAAGTGGGCTGTATGCATCAAGTGGGCTGTATGCATCAAGTGGGCTGTATGCATCAAGTGGGCTGTATGCATCAAGTGGGCTGTATGCATCAAGTGGGCTGTATGCATCAAGTGGGCTGTGTGCATCAAGTGGGCTGTATGCATCAAGTGGGCTGTATGCATCAAGTGGGCTGTATGCATCAAGTGGGCTGTACGCATCAAGTGGGCTGTACGCATCAAGTGGGCTGTACGCATCAAGTGGGCTGTACGCATCAAGTGGGCTGTACGCATCAAGTGGGCTGTACGCATCAAGTGGGCTGTACGCATCAAGTGGGCTGTACGCATCAAGTGGGCTGTACGCATCAAGTGGGCTGTACGCATCAAGTGGGCTGTACGCATCAAGTGGGCTGTACGCATCAAGTGGGCTGTACGCATCAAGTGGGCTGTACGCATCAAGTGGGCTGTACGCATCAAGTGGGCTGTATGCATCAAGTGGGCTGTACGCATCAAGTGGGCTGTGTGCATCAAGTGGGCTGTATGCATCAAGTGGGCTGTATGCAACAAGTGGGCTGTGTGCATCAAGTGGGCTGTATGCATCAAGTGGGCTGTATGCATCAAGTGGGCTGTATGCATCAAGTGGGCTGTATGCATCAAGTGGGCTGTACGCATCAAGTGGGCTGTATCAAGTGGGCTGTGTGCATCAAGTGGGCTGTGTGCATCAAGTGGGCTGTATGCATCAAGTGGGCTGTATGCATCAAGTGGGCTGTACGCATCAAGTGGGCTGTACGCATCAAGTGGGCTGTATGCATCAAGTGGGCTGTATGCATCAAGTGGGCTGTATGCATCAAGTGGGCTGTATGCATCAAGTGGGCTGTATGCATCAAGTGGGCTGTATGCATCAAGTGGGCTGTATGCATCAAGTGGGCTGTATGCATCAAGTGGGCTGTATGCATCAAGTGGGCTGTGTGCATCAAGTGGGCTGTATGCATCAAGTGGGCTGTACGCATCAAGTGGGCTGTGTGCATCAAGTGGGCTGTATGCATCAAGTGGGCTGTATGCATCAAGTGGGCTGTATGCATCAAGTGGGCTGTATGCATCAAGTGGGCTGTACGCATCAAGTGGGCTGTACGCATCAAGTGGGCTGTGTGCATCAAGTGGGCTGTATGCATCAAGTGGGCTGTACGCATCAAGTGGGCTGTACGCATCAAGTGGGCTGTATGCATCAAGTGGGCTGTATGCATCAAGTGGGCTGTATGCATCAAGTGGGCTGTATGCATCAAGTGGGCTGTGTGCATCAAGTGGGCTGTGTGCATCAAGTGGGCTGTGTGCATCAAGTGGGCTGTATGCATCAAGTGGGCTGTATGCATCAAGTGGGCTGTATGCATCAAGTGGGCTGTATGCATCAAGTGGGCTGTATGCATCAAGTGGGCTGTGTGCATCAAGTGGGCTGTATGCATCAAGTGGGCTGTATGCATCAAGTGGGCTGTATGCATCAAGTGGGCTGTATGCATCAAGTGGGCTGTATGCATCAAGTGGGCTGTGTGCATCAAGTGGGCTGTATGCATCAAGTGGGCTGTATGCATCAAGTGGGCTGTATGCATCAAGTGGGCTGTGTGCATCAAGTGGGCTGTGTGCATCAAGTGGGCTGTATGCATCAAGTGGGCTGTATGCATCAAGTGGGCTGTGTGCATCAAGTGGGCTGTATGCATCAAGTGGGCTGTATGCATCAAGTGGGCTGTGTGCATCAAGTGGGCTGTGTGCATCAAGTGGGCTGTACGCATCAAGTGGGCTGTATGCATCAAGTGGGCTGTATGCATCAAGTGGGCTGTACGCATCAAGTGGGCTGTATGCATCAAGTGGGCTGTATGCATCAAGTGGGCTGTACGCATCAAGTGGGCTGTACGCATCAAGTGGGCTGTATGCATCAAGTGGGCTGTACGCATCAAGTGGGCTGTATGCATCAAGTGGGCTGTATGCATCAAGTGGGCTGTATGCATCAAGTGGGCTGTATGCATCAAGTGGGCTGTGTGCATCAAGTGGGCTGTACGCATCAAGTGGGCTGTACGCATCAAGTGGGCTGTGTGCATCAAGTGGGCTGTATGCATCAAGTGGGCTGTATGCATCAAGTGGGCTGTATGCATCAAGTGGGCTGTATGCATCAAGTGGGCTGTATGCATCAAGTGGGCTGTATGCATCAAGTGGGCTGTATGCATCAAGTGGGCTGTGTGCATCAAGTGGGCTGTACGCATCAAGTGGGCTGTACGCATCAAGTGGGCTGTGTGCATCAAGTGGGCTGTATGCATCAAGTGGGCTGTATGCATCAAGTGGGCTGTATGCATCAAGTGGGCTGTATGCATCAAGTGGGCTGTATGCATCAAGTGGGCTGTATGCATCAAGTGGGCTGTATGCATCAAGTGGGCTGTATGCATCAAGTGGGCTGTACGCATCAAGTGGGCTGTACGCATCAAGTGTAATACACTGAACAAAAATATAAATGCTCCATGCAACAATTTCAAAGATTTTACTGAGGTTCAGTTCATATGAGGAAATCAGTGAATGGAAATAAATCCATAGATTAGGGCCGAATGAATTTCACATGACTGGGAATACAGATATGCATCTGTTGGTCACAGATACGTTAAAAGAAAGGTAAGGGGCGTAGATCAAAAAACCAGTCCGTATCTGGTGTGACCTCCATTTGCCCAAATGCAGCGCAACACATCTCCTTCACATAGAGGTGATCAGGTTGTTGATTGTGGCCTGAGGTGTGTTGTCCCACTCCTCTTCAATGGCTGTGCGAAGTGGCTGGATATTGGCGGGAACTGGAACACGCTGTTGCACACGTCGATCCAGAGCATCCCAAACATGCTCAATGGGTGACATGTCTGGTGAGTATGCAGGCCACGGAAGAACTTGAACATTTTCAGCTTCCGGGAACTGTGAACAGATTCTTGCGACACGAGCCTTGCATTATACTGAAACATGAGGTGATCTTTTTTACAACTTTGACATTAAAAAAGGGAGATACTTAAGTCAGTTGTACAACTGAATGCCTTCAACTGAAATGTGTGGTGTTGTCACAAAACTGCACATTTAGTGGCCTTTTATTGTCCCCAGCACAAGGTGCACCGGTGTAATGATCATGCTGTTTAATCAGCTTCTTGATATGCCACACCTGTCAGGGGGATGGATTATCTTGGCAAAGGAGAAATGCTCACTAACAGGGATGTAAACAAATTTGTGCATAAAACTTGAGAGATTTAAGCTTTTTGTGCTTATGGAACATTTCTGGGATCTTTTATTTTAGCTCAGGAAACATAGGACCAACAATTTATATGTTGCGTTTCTATTTTTGTTCAGTGTAGGATCAGACACCGCCTGTCCCTATAATTTTGATCTGAAAGACCTGAACTCAGAGGATTGATACTACCAAAGATTGTCTATTATATTGACAAGATATTTGAGTGACCGCTTTAAAGATGGAAGACAGGTGGGAGAAGTCGAGATCAGGTGGGAAGGGAAAGGGGGATACCTTGTCAATTGCACAACTGAATGCATTCAACCGAAATGTGTCTTCCGCATTTAACCCAACCCCTCTGAATCAGAGATGTGTGGGCACTTGCCTTAATCGACATCCACGTCCCGGGAGTAGTTGTTGGGGGTTAACCGTCTTGCTCATCGGCAGAACGGCTGATTTTTCCACCTTGCTGGCTCTGGGATTCAAACCAGCGATATTTTGGTTGCTGGCCAAACCCTCTTAGCCAATGTCAGGGCAGAAACATGTGTGAACAACAGTCCATGGAGATAGATAGCAGATTCATCATTGTATCTGTGCCATTATAGTGTCTGTGAGGGCATGAGCAGCGCCATTGAGTCTATCTCCATTATGAAGTAGTTCTTTTTTTGTTCTTCATTAGCGGACCGCTCCCAATTCATAGGAATCACCCCCCAGGTGGCTACTTTAAAATGGTGGAGGCCCTCAATGGCAATGCTAAAGCGGTTTATATCCATGATGAGTCTTCTATCGCTATGACAACAGGCACAACTCCAATAAAAATGTTTTGCCACGTGCGTCCATATCAGTACATTCAAGAACAATTTAACCATTAACAAACTTCTATTTGATCAAATAAGCCTCACGTAGCAAATGAGCAATTACATGTTTTGTTGACCAAATTCGACACTAATTGACCTCCAAACAAACATTTCTCACTTCGTGGCATTATTTTCGTGTATACATTTTGGGCGGAGTAAACCTCTCACTTCGCCTTTTCCTCTCTGATACTACCATACTTGTGATTAATTGACCACTAGGTGGAGGGCTCACTCCACTATAGGTGGAATTAATTGCGTTTCTTCAAGGTAAAATTTACCATAACATGAGTTTATTATAAGAGTATTAAGAACCTATAGTTTATAAGATTATGTGATTTATAGAAGGTGAAATTATGCAATTGTTACAATATCTATCACAAATTATCCAGTCCATTGACAGTGTGTGGTTACGCGAAAATAGGGCAATTAATTGTGATGCTATGTATGGCCATTTATGCAGACCAGTGTATATTGGGAATTTGTCTATAATAATTTTCAGTGTTTGAAGTTATTGCATGGTATTGCCTGTTCCGGGAGACAGAGGGGATTCGTTCGTGGAGAGGTGACATTCCTCCGAATGACGTCCTGACGTTCCCCCTACGTCTGACGTCACTGACGTCGAACGGGGCTGTTTGTTCTGGATTCAGGGGTGAGGAAGACCTGCGCGCGCTGACAACCGACAGAAAAAGGTAAATAAACGTGTTTTGGGGTGTCGCTCCACCGATACCGGTAGGGTAAACGAAGGCATTCAATCTCAGGAATCCGATAAAACACTCAGAACCACACTCGGTGCATTATTTCGGTTGGTGTCAGTGCGCGAGGTGCCTAGCGGGGCATGGACTGTCTTATCACAGGCCTGTCGCCGGTGCGGGCGCACGGGAAGATGAATATTCTCTGTATTTACGTTACCTGATTTGCAGTTTATTGCACATCTTGTGTTTTCGTAATCTATGCTCCTTGGTGGTACATTAACGGTGTTTTTCAGGGGCATGGGCACTCCCTGTTGTCATTGCGCACGGTAGTTGGGGGACGGTAGCAGGCTAACGTTAGTAGCTAGCTAGGTTGTTTGTTTGTAGCCCCGTAGGCCGTATTCTTGACAGAAGTTACGCCTGGTTTGGGGCGTATTTTACGCTCCGTGGCGCTGAAAGCACGTGAAATACGACGTAGTTTTTTTTTCTAGAATAACGTCACAGTCCAAGTTGTATTCTGAAAGGGTGTTTACGTACGGAGCTGTCAGAAAAATGCTGACAGCGATCATGACTAGCTGTTGTATCTCTAGACCAGGGGTCCCAAACTTTTGCAGGTTTAAATTTTTATTTCCTGCAATTCTACACATGTTGTCATGGCGTGCAAATAATATTTAGCAGTTGTAAAACACATTTCTTACCATTCTATACATTTGCCCAATATCTAATGTGTATTCGTGTGATATTTGAGTGACAAAAAAATAACTATCTATGGGCTAAAAGTTACCTGACATGAGCTACTTGATCTGGACATTTCTGACAAGTTATAAATAGTTCTCTAAGGTCTGTAATGACTAAGAAGACGAGAGGAACTGATGATGTACTACCCAATTTAGAGATGACAATTTTCAAGAGTAAGTTTTTAAAGCTGGACTGAGTTCCTAAAATAAATAAATAACCTGTGGCGACCCCTCCACAGTTGGGGAACCACTGCCCAAGACAACAGTAGCTATTGACAAGAGAACTGAATATCCAATGTAAAACTAATTTTTACCAAAGAACTGAGTAACCATCTTTACCACGTTACCAACCATATACTGAACCCAAAAAGTCAGTTAAACAGTCATTTCCTGTGGATATTTTGTCTCAAATTTCGGGCAGCAGAAGGACAACTGCACAGACAAACGGTAGAGTAAGTTTAAATGTAATTTTATCCAATATCCTGAAACATTTACACAGGATTTTTCACACAAATGTCTTAGGCTGTTTATACCAATTAATTGTGTATTACAGCCTGATTAATCAGACTATTGGTTATCTAGCTAGTTAAAACTATTTAAAGTTAATGTTATTTGAGGGTAGAAGCCTATATGGTCTGGAGAAATGTTCGTAGCTAAAATGACCCACTTGCTGTGAGATTGGGTTCCAATGTTTTGACAGTGTTG